>NW_008610314.1:0-7614 GCF_000691845.1 Merops nubicus | reverse complement strand
TGGGCACACGCTGCCTCCTCTCCAGCCTCCTGTTGACCAGCATCCTCAGGGCCGTTCCTGCTGGGTGCTTTCCAACTCTTCCTACAGTTTGGAGCATTACAAGGGGTTGTTGTGACCCAAGGGCAGGACGTGGCACTTGGTCTTGTTGAACCTTGTCCTATTGTCTTCAGCCCATGGATCCAGCCTGGCCACATCCCTCTGTAAGCCTCCCGACCTTTAAGCTGCTCAACACCACTGTGCAACTTGGTGTCATCTGCAAACTTACTGAGGGTGCCCTTGATCCCCTCATCCAGATCACCCATTGGGTTTTCTCAGTCCCTAGAAAGCACCTTGACCATTATTTTCCACAAAGTCTTCATTAACTCCTGCTTTCCACCAGTCATTAACTCCATACCTTGCTTTTCGAGGCTCTGGTGATATTGCTTCTCCCTGACTGGTGAAGCACTGCTGCTTTTTGATGCCTGCAGAAGAGGAGAGCTGATTTTTCTGCTGGGGCACAAAGTATGACAATCTAGGCTCCCTAAATGAAAGGAGGACTGTGGTTTGAGCACAGAGTGTCTTGGACAGACCCATAGCTGCCAGCAAGGAGACGTTCCCACAATCAGCTTCCTGCAGCAAGGACAGCAGAGGGGAATAAAGCTGAAGAGAATTTTGTCTAAGACCTCATCTGTGTCCAAATGTGGCTTTTCCTAATTTTTCAGGTAGGGCCTGTGCCACTGGGACCTGCTCTTTCTGAAGCTGTTCAACTCTCATGCTGCTTTAAACTAACTTTGTGTGGCCCTCAGTTTCAAATCTGAAAATTAGCTGCAACTTCCCTGCCTCGCTCTCCTCTGCTCTACAAACATTTTCTTCTCCCTTGCCTACTCTAATGCCACTTTCAGAACCACTCTTGCCTCCACAAAAAGCACTCTCCTAGATTCTTCTGCATTTCCAGCTATTGTCCCATCTCTCTTCACTTCCTTTTATCTGTGTACCTCTTCTGCATTCATTCCTCCCCTCCCCAACTACCCTCTTCCATCCAGTGCCCTCTGTCTCCATGGAAACCACTTTGGAATGATTCCTGCTTGAGCAACTGGCCAAAACTTTGCTTCATTTTCACCCCCTATCATGATCTTTCCCTTTGAGTTCTTGCTTTCTCTTGGCTTCTCTGATTTAGTGTCACTGTCCCCTCCCTGCATGCTCTCTGAGTATGTCTCTCTCTGCAGCTATCCCCTTCTTCCTCCCACTTTTTCCTATATTTTGAAATCCTCTAGGGGTCTTTTTTTGACCCATCAACTGGTAGTTTTTGGTCTAGGGTAGGTTTGAACCTGCCCTGTACATCAATGGCTTGCAGGGACCTGTCCTCTCTTCTCCAGTCCAACTCTTCTGACTTGCATCTTCCAGCACCTTTCTGAGATCTCATTCTACATATTATTTCATCTGGGGAGCACAATTGAGCTGACTTATTCCTCTGCTTCAGGAGACCTCATTCCCTAGTCAGGGCCATGTTTACTCCATCATTCATTTTCACCTCTCACCCATCTGCAGTTCTTTACAACTTTATTTGAGTTTCCACCGGGGCACTTCAGAAAACACAGAATTCAGATGGAGCTTCCCCAGGGGCTCCCTTTCCTCTGAACTCCTTCTATTACCTCTTAACTAACACACTTAGCAACACCATTCTTTTTCTTGCATTCTGGCTGATGAAACTGAAGATCATGTTTGACTTCCCTTTTCCCCTCTCTTCTGCTTTATGCTCCAAAACCCCACCCCTCCCTTATTTGGCCTGACAGGTAAATTACCTTCCCACCTTTCCTAAATCAATATGCCACCATCCATCTCTGCTTCATCAATCCCCAAAATTTTGCTCTTGCAGCACTGATGACGAGGCACATGCTATTCCTGGAGCAAAGTCTACTGAGACACACAACCCATGCTGAGGAACTAATCCATCACAAGCATCCTGAGCTGTGTCCCATATGGCCCAGACCCTCCAGGCATGCTGAGAAGCTCCACGTACTTTTCCTGACTTCTGAGGAGGTCAAAGGCTAGGGAGAGGTTACAACATGCTGAATTTTCCCATTCTGCTTGATATTCTCAGCCAGCAAAAAGCCATCTTGTGATAGATTACTGATTTCATCACAAATGTCCCAAGTGCATCTATTTTGAGCAAGGTACATCTTTATTTTTTTCTTTTTTTCTCTGTAAAGCACTCTGTAATTTGTTTTATGATTAGGAGAGTGACAAACAGTAGTAATAATTTCCAATGTCTGCTGGCAGAAAGCAGCAGCTCCTACACACAGAGTCCATGACCTCCAAGTGTAGGAGGTGTTTCAGACTGAAATCCCACCTAGACTGTGTTCCCAGAGCTGTATTTGCTGCTTCCACGAGTGGGTAATTTAGGTAATAATGATGTAACCCAGACAATCTGCCTTGTGACCATTTTAGGGTGAGTTTCTGCCTGTTTTTTTCTTGTCCAACTTTTCTAACGTGTCCACCCATCAGAGAACTGCTCCTCGGAGGCACGCCAAGAACAGACAGAGTGGAGCAGAAGTGTTGGTGGAATTCTGTTGCCATTAGGCCAGCACAGCAGGTGTCCTCCACGAGGACATGCTTGATATAGTCTATAAAACAGCAGGTGCACCCTCCATGAGCAGAGCTTTAACTCTCAGTAGCAACCAAGGAGTTAGATCCTCAGAATAACAGTGGTATAATAAATTAGATGAAATGAGGAGAAAACAGACAGAGTGGAGCAGAAGTGTTGGTGGAATGCGCCTGCCATTAGGCCAGCACAGCAGGTGTCCTCCACGAGGACATGCTTGATATAGTCTACAAAACAGCAGGTGCACCCTCCATGAGCAGAGCTTTAACTCTCAGTAGCAACCAAGGAGTTAGTTAGATCCTCAGAATAACAGTGATATAATAAATGAGATGAAATGAGGAGAAGGAGGAGAAAGACCAGAACTATTCCTAGTCGTTGTGTTGATATGAGCCAGGGTAATGCTGGTTTAGGTGTCATCTAAGCCCCAGCTCTGGAGCCCTCAACACAAGAAGGGTGTGGGCCTGTTGGAGTGGGTCCAGAGGAAGCCACAAAGATGATCCAAGGGCTGGAGCAGCTCTGCTGTGAGGACAGGCTGAGGGAGTTGGGGTTGTTCAGCCTGGAGAAGAGGAGGCTCTGGGGGGACCTCGTTGCATCCTTCCAGTATCTGGATGGGACCTAGAAGAAAGCTGGGGAGGGACTTCTTACAAGAGCTTGTAGTGATAGGATGAGGGATGATGGGTTCCAAGTGGAAGAGGGGAGATTTAGATTAAAAGTTAGTATGAAGTTCTTCACTCTGAGGGTGGTGAGACACTGGAATGGGTTGCCCAGGGAAGCTGTGGATGCTCCATCACTGGATATATTCACAACCAGGTTGGATGGGGCTCTGAGCAACCTGGTCTGGTGGGAGGTGTCCCTGCCCATGGCAGGGGGCTTGGAACTGGATGGTCTTTAAGGTGCCTTCCAACCCAACCCATTCTATGATGCTATGATTTCATGATCATAGTGCTGCTGAAGATCTCCCCAGTGCGTCCACATCTTTCCTGTGCTGAGGACTCCAGAGCTGGACACAGCACTGCAGGTGGGTCTCACCAGAGTGGAGCAGAGGGGTCAAATCTCCTCCCCTGAGCTGCTCTGCTGCGTTTCCAACGTGCTGTATGGAGACCATGCCTTGGCACCATGCAAGTGGAAAAGCCAAACCAAGCAAGAGCCAGGAGCTACTCAAGGTCCTGCATGCTAGGTAGTGGCAGGGCCTGGTTTGCATTGGGATTTGGGGCAATAGCAGGATCAGGGGGTTAATGGCCATGCTAAGGAGGTAACATTGGTGTTCAGTATGAGGATGTGAAGATATCACCAACAAACCTCTGGCTGAAAGGACCAAGGACAATGAGATGTCTTAATAACAAGGCTCAAAATAATAAATAAAAACCTCAAAAATAAATGAAACCTTCAGGACATGCCCAATACCAAACAAGGCCAATAAAACTGGTGATTGTGGTTCAGAAAAATAAAAAGTAATATTTCAGAAATACTCTTTTTTAATAGACAGACAGACTTTCTATTTATATCTCAGTGTCATAAGGAAATACTCCCAATTTTAAGAGTAACTTGGACGGGTAATAAATAGTAAATATTAAAGTGAAACACACTTGCACTGACAGACCACACAACTGGCTCCTGGGAGTATTTAACCATGGCCTGAAAAGCTCCTTAAACCATTAAATGTGGGGTTTTTCATAAATCTTGTTGTACTGGGAGGGTTCTAGAGGACTGGTAAGAAAGAGTTCATGTTGTCCATGTACTAGAGGGTAAATGGGGTGGCCTGAAAGCTCCTGGTCAGTCTGAGTGGGGTTAAAATTGTAGATAGGCTGGTGTGGACTGCAATCAGTGCAGGTTTTTAGGGAGGCAGGATAATGATGGCCAGCAATGGGCCTGGGGGGAAATAGCTCTCATCAAACCATTTTTTTACTGGTCTACAGGCTGGGTGGTGACAGAGGAAACCACAAAGCTCTGACAGAGAGGTGCTAGAGAACCTGGCTGTGACAATTTAGGACCTGGCTCCTCTCAGGTGCCTGTTTCCATCCTCCTTGCAAAGGTTACTGCCCCAGAGCAGAGCTGCTGAAGGCAAAGTGCCTGAATGGTGCTGGCACTGTTCAGCCTATCAGGAATCTGGTAGAAAAAGTAAAACTCCTGCTCGTGTTTTCAGATGATTCCAGAATTGAAGATGTAAATACAAGGGTGACAGGGCTATGAAGATGCTGAAGCTTCTCTGTGCCAGGCCAGGCTGAGAGCCCTGGGGCTGCTGAGCTGGAGAAGAGAAGCCTCAGAGGGGATCTGAGCAGTGCTGAGCAAGAGCTAAAGGGCCCCCCCAAGGCAAGAGGCTGGGGCCAGACTCTGCTCAGTGGTGCCCAGCCACAGGCCAAGGGGCAACGGGCACCAACTGGAACCCAGGAGGTGCCACCTGAGCAGGAGGAGAAACTTCTTTGGGGGGAGGGTGGCCGAGCCTGGAGCAGCTGCCCAGAGAGGCTGTGGAGTCTCCTGCTCTGGAGAGATCCCAAACGTGGCTGGTGTGACCCTGGGCACCCTGCTGGGGGGGAGCTGCTGGAGCAGGGGGTGGGATGAGGTGATCCCCAGAGGTCCCTGCCAGCCCCACCATGCTGGGGCTCTGTGATTCTGTGACTCTGTGGTAAGGACTGAACTGGAGGGACCTGGTGGGCTGGACTGATGGGAGCCTGCCCGTGAGTGGAGTCACCACAAGGTCGTGTGTCCAGCTCCCAGGAGCACAGAAGACATCATCTGTGACACTGCAGGTGGTGGGGGCAAGGACAGACTCTCAGCTGGAGGTGAGCTCACAGCGTGGTGCCATTGCTCGGGGAGGGGCTGTGACCCCTGAGCACACAAGCAGGCAGCAGGAGTGGGAGAGGGGCCACGTGTCCTCTGCATAGGGCATCTGCACGCCCATAACTGAACATCTGCACCCAGCTCTGACACCCACAAGTTGCAAAGGGTGTTGCAAGGTGACTAGGATAAAGAAAAGAGTGAGAAGGATGCAAAAAATCTGTCTTGCAGTGAGATGTTTGAGAAGCAGACTCTAACTCATGTCTGCCAACTGTCCTTTCATGAACTCCCTGCCAGCTTTGTAAAATAATTCACATTTTGACTTCAAGATATTGGTCCATGGAGGCAGCAGAGCCTCTCTCCATCCTTCCTATTTCTGTTTTCTTCTTTGAATATTGACTTCAGCTTGGTGGAAATGCTTTTAAGAGCTCAATTCTTTAGAATTTGGAGTACATCTCCACGGCTCATTGAAGAACTCACAATGGAGAGCCCAATGTATACTCGTGGAGTTCTGGAAAGCCACACTTCTTCTGCTTCTTGATCTGCACAGCCTACAGCTAGCTTGTATGTGTCTCCAGCATGCTGCTTTGTTACTGTACTGGCAAGGATCTAAGGCTGGAAAGAAGTAACAACAAAATTATTCCCCTGCTTGGCTCTTGGTTTCATGCATTTGAAGTATGTCCAAATAAGACCCTCCTCTACTACAGCTGACTTGTGTTTCTTTACTCATTTGTTGTTCACAAAGAATGAAATCAGAAAAACAAAGCTGCTTTGGGTAGGTGTAGAGAACGTGGGGAGAATTTGGACCAAACAGACAGAGAGCAGTGGCCAAGGAAGGCTTCAGACAAGAAGGTCATCACCAGGGCTACGTCTGCCAGCCCAACAGGGAAGGACACCAGCCACCTCCCAAAGGAGGACAGAGAGTATCAGGACATACAGGCACCACAGCAGGGCCAGGAGCTCCTTTCACAAAGTGTGATGGGCCAAATTGTCACAAGGTGAAGAAGACCTGATCACAGATTGCAGGTGGCAGGCAAAGAGAGAGGGGAAACCAGGAGCTAGAAGGTGGGACCTCTTCCACAGGCAGGATTCCTGAAGGAGATGGACAGTGCTGGATCTCTGTGTTTTTCTTTACTTATTTTCTAGGAATGGAGCTGGTGTAACTTTCCCCAGGTAGCAAATATAATTGCAGACCCCACTCCAGAGTACTCAGTGGTCTTCTCAAAGCTGCAGATGATTCGTTCAAGCCCTCTCCTAAACTTTATTATACAGGTTAGTTTGTTTTCACACCAATATTGGAAAAAAGATTCTGATTTTTATGAATTATATGGTCTGAGGACAGCAAGCTGCACTGCAGGTTCATACCAAACAATTCCCAGAGTCTGAGAATGTTTATTTCTTGGTCTGAACCAGTCTCCAAACATGAGGAAACACTTTGATCCTAGAGCAGCTTCCCTTCCTAGAGCATAAACCTGCAGACAGAAGCTTTGGAGAAACTGTGGTGAGCTGCTGTGGCTTCCTAATGATATGGAGGAGGTCAAGGGAGAGGGAATGGCAGTAAATTTATTCAGCAAACTGAGAAACTTGAAAGAAAAATGCTAAGTCTGAGGGTTCCCAGCACTCCTGGAGATCATGCAATGTCATGAAGAAGCAGCTCTATGTCCAAAAGTTTGTTTGCTATGGATGAATTGTTCTGATTAAGGATATTACATCACTTTGCCACATAAAGACATCTAGTGTAAATTGGGATGTCTCTGGTGCTGTTGGTAAAGGCAGGAAAACTTCTAGCAGCCAAGCATCTAGCTCATTCATTTCCAAAACATTCTGGGATGAGGAGAGGTTAAACACACTCTGTAAATGTCAGATGTTGACAGCATCACATTCAGTGATAATAAACTTTAAGCAGAAGAAAGTTCCCTTAAAATACCAACCTTTCCCCCAGCAGTGCTCATCTAGGAGTCTCAAAGATGCTGCACATTACTGGCCCATAAATAATAGTAATGAAAAGGTCAAGGAACCTGTTAGGAAAATCTCCCTGTTTGGTGAATGAGCGTGTTGAGTCACAGCCAGGATGAAGCCCTGGTGACAGAGCTCTGGTCCATTGGTGCCCAGCTCAGGCTGCTAAACCCTGTCCTTGCTGGCAGCTGAAAGGATCCTGGAACTACAGTGACTGCACCAACCGTAGTCAGACTTGGCTGGGCACAACTTTAAAACCATTTTTTTTTCCTGGTGACATTAGGAATGTCTTCAATAAGAAT
>NW_008610313.1:0-37616 GCF_000691845.1 Merops nubicus | reverse complement strand
CAGTTCTTTCAACACTCTTGGGTGCATATCATCAGGTCCCATGGACTTAGGTATATTCAATTTCCTTAACTGATCACTAACCCAGTCTCCATTGACTAGCAGAGAGTCTCCCCTCCACCAGGCTTTCTCTCCTACATCTAGAGTCCGGAGTTCACAAGGGCTGGTCTCAGGGTTAAAGACCAAAGCAAAGGTGGCATTCAGCAGCTCTGCCTCCCCTGCACCCTCAGTGATCAGGGCTGTGCCTCACTCAGCAGTGAGCCCACACTTCCCCTATTGGTCCTTTTACTACCAATATATTTGAAGAAGCCCTTTATTGTTCTCTTTTAATCCCTTTGCTAGTTTTAGTTCTAAGAAGGCTTTGGCCTTTCTTATTGACTTCCTACATGCCTTGACAGTTTCCCTATATTTCTCCCAAGTGACAAGTCCCTTCTTACATGAGCTATACACTTCTTTTTTCCATGAGACTTCCTTCAGAAGCTCACATGATGCAGATATTCTGCATCATCCTCTAGAGGTACTTGCCTCCATCAGTCAGCATTGGGAGCCCTGGATCCCACACAAAACGCCTAAATTAGGTCTTCACAACATGGATGATCTCCCTGATACAAATATAACCTTCTGTAGTGTGTGCTGTTTGCTCATGCATCCTTTCAGAAGTGTTCTCTGCTTCTCATACCTCTACTGAGTCTAACAGTTTCTTCACCACTGCATTGATTAATGACCAATGGCTGGGAACAGAAATGCCTCCAAGTTCACAAACACAGTGCTCATCGTTTTTCAAAAATGTAAATGTTTGTCAACAGTTACTGCACAGAGGTAATAAAAAACCATGGGAAAGAAGTGGTTTGTCTTGGTTACAGAAGTAAAATGATTATTATTTGCTGGCATATGTGACTTTTTTAATAGTGACCACAATATTGTTGCTACACATCAGATTCCACTGAGGCTAATACCCCCTAATTTTCTGACTGCTTCCCAAACACCTTGTCCCAGAAATAATTTTTCTATTCCAAAGCATGAGTCAGGTCTCCCATCTGCTTTGGACATCCACTCAAAAAAAAGCTTACTTGGCCTTAATCCCAGTCACTGAATTCTGTGTGGTATCCAGTATAGTGTATGCATTATTTTGAAATGCTGTAATATTGACTATGTTATCTTTGCTTTATAACTGTGATCCCATAGAGCTTTCCTTTGTATTTCAAGCATTCATTTCCCAGGCAGCTTTATAAAAATGTAATGAGGTGCTATTATTAAAGCCTATTAACTTATACAGGCTTGTTGCCTGATGAGAACTCAATTTTATTTTCCTTAAGCAGCAGGCCAGATTGCAATCAAGTAGTTTCTCCAGCGAGTATCCCAACAAATTCATCACCTTATTTCTTAGTCTGAGATAATGCCACAGTAGAGAGCAAGCCAAAACTTTCTTTTTTTCAAAGTTCCAACAGAGACATGTTTACTCTTTTCACACTAATTTGCTGTAGTAAGGGTGTTTTTTTTTTTTTCTCCTTCATTTCATTGTTCTCCTGTTTTTCAAGTTTACTCCCAGAAATAACACTAGTATATTTATGGATTATGCTGAGCTCATGGATTTTTATTAAAATTTCTACATAACTGAATAATTTCTTTAATTTATCTCTTTTATCAAGACTAGCATTAGGCTCACAAAGCATATATAGGCACGAGACCACACAAAGGAGGACGCTTTACATTCCAGGTCACCATCTCCAGAGGCCAGAGCAGAGCTAGGGCTGCCAAATTGGTTAGATGGGCCCCAGCTCCACCCTGCAGCTGTCAAAGCCCGCCCACGCACTGACAAAGGGAGATTTTCCCACCCTTCTCTGACCTCCAGAGATGTGCCGAGTATGGAAACCTGCCCAAAGGATCAAGGTGTTAGGTATTTTTGCTAAAACGGGCTGGAGGAGAAGAAAGACCTTGCGATGAAAGCACAAGGTTGTCTGGCTTCACTTCCTAGTCTGGTTGCACATGGCTTGACTGACCTTGCATTTTACTCCCTTAATTTCTACTCTGTTTTGACTTTGTGTTTCATGAAACATGAGAAAAGAACTTCTAGCTGTGATTAGTGAAAAAATATGGCAATCAAACTGTGCTCATGTCATCAGCATAATTTCTAAAAATAGTGCAAAATAAAAAAAAAAAGAGGGGAGCTTTTCAGTACAGACTAGGGAATACAAACAGATCTGTTATGAGATACTAGTATATGTTTTGCAAATATTAATAGTTCAGCAGCTAGGATATGTAATTCTGCTCTTACTCACCAAAGATGATATTTCATACATACTGGGCTTCTGAGAAAATATTATCATCCTGAACCGCAAAGAACAACATCTTCTGGCACTGTAAATATCTCATGAGATTCCTTAATTGTTATACTTGTGAGTGTCCAAAATGTACAGACTTTTGGAAAGCTACTTTCACTGAACTGGATTGCATTCTAAATTTCCTTGGCATCCATCTAATGATATCTGAGGTGATTTAGCAAGTATTTCACAAAAACCAGACCTAAGAGAAAAAAAATCTCAGTGCAGAGGACATTAATGGCATGGCTGAGCAATCTATGATACCAAAGAGTACCACTTCACATGTGAGTCTCTCATAGCTATTTTTTTAACTTGGTTTTGTCCATGCATCTCCTTAAGCCAATTAAGAAGCCAGTCTTGAACACAACAGCAAAACCTCCCAAATATCAAGTTTTGATCTCTATGTTTTTTTCTGCATACTAAAGACAGAAGAGACCATTATAATCTCCTGACCTGTTGTATAACACACTACCTACGTTTTGTCTCATAACATCTTTTATTATAATATACTAGATTTCAAGCAATTAATTATTAATTATACACTTCTAAACTCGATGTTTCCTTAGCTAAGCTGCTCCGAACTTTCATTAATTATAGCATGGATCAAGTTTCACACATCATTAACTTGAAGGAGTATGATTTAAAACAGAACTTGTGAGATTACCACTTCTATGCACATTGGTTTGCAGCTAGATAGAATATTATATGCCCCCATATAAAAATTGACATATCTATTTCTGACGTGAACCCTGTCACTAAATTAAGATAGATTCCTTTTTGCTGTTCAAAATTCTACCAGTTCCTCCCAGTACAAGCCAGGCTCAGATCCTGGCTGCATTGTTCTGCTGGTTTATGCTATTCTCATCTCTAGCTTCCCACTTATTAAAGTCATAGCTACATTTTTCTTTCCCTCCTGCCCCTCTCTGCCCTCAAATCCTTTCACCAGCATGTCTGACATGTCTTATCATGTCAGAAGCAAGCTCCCTACTCATGTTGACCAAAGCTCAATCCCACCTACCTCTGAAGCCTTCCCTCTGCCCATTCCCACGGTCTCTCTCCAAGCACCTCCCAGCTCTTTAGCCTATCTGCTCTAGTTGGCTCTTTTCCTGCTCCCTGTGGTCCTCAGGAGCTGCCAGCTGGCCTGCTCTCTCTTCTTCCTCAGAAAATTAGATACTCTTGCTGTCCCCACTACCTAACACTGAGTCAGGTTCATGTAACCCCATCTCAGCAGGAGAGCTCCAAACTCATCTTTTTTTCTCTGGCCTCACTGTTGTCACTATTTCTGGGGCCAGACTCTGGCAAAAGGAAATCAAATAGTTGTGCACAGTTCTGATTAAAGGCGTAATGAACTGCCTCATGGACATCAGCTGCTGGAGAAGCTCTAAGTTCCTTGATGGTTTTATGAACTTGTGACCAAACACTGATTTGCCTGTAGCTCCAAGACTTCAGCTTCGTGTTTGGGAGGCAGAAATGTCTTCGTTCTACACAAAGCTAGTGAAAAAAACTTCAGAGTTGCCATAAAAAAATCAGAAAAATTTTCTGAAAATGTTGCCAGAAAGATACAAAAAAAAAAAAAGTATCTTTCTCACTCGACAGTACTTGGAAGTCAAAACTGTTCATGCAGTTTGGTTGTAATGTCATTGATGTTTTGTTTAAGAGTATTAATATATAGTTTACCAAGTGCTGAACTTCTAATGATAGATTTATTTAATGTTTCTAGACAAAGGGCATTACTTTTCTCTTATGTTATGAGAACTAATCATCATGGGAACAGGAGGAAAAGTTGGCTACTGAACTAGAGGAACTAACAGATCCATTACTTTCCTGGAAATGTTTCCTTTCAGTTGGCTAACATGCATTATGAGCTAATGATAATGCTGCACATGCCTATATGGAAGGGATGACCTCTTTCTGTGTATTCTCTGAGCAGACAGACAAAATCTATCTACATTTCAGACACCACACAGGACATTTGTATTTTTTTAGCATATATTTACACTAGAACTGGGTGCTAGGACAGCTCTGTAATTTCCAAAGTGCAGGTGGTTCATGTCTGGGCCATTCAGCACACAGCCTACACCCATTTTCTGGACATATCCACATGCAAAAAGCTCTGTTCTCTTCTCAGCCTTTTTGATTATCTACACAGGAAAGGTGTCATCTTAGAAGACCTATTTTCAAGCCTTCCTCTGGGAGTGAACTTCATTTCATTTGACAGAGGTAAATGCAATGCAATTTAATATCCAGTTCCCCCTGTGCCTTTCTCCCAGATGGTGTTCTGAACCTGTGTTGCATTTATTTCCCCCATTGTGACAGAGGCAGCTCATTCTTACTCATCCCAGCATCTTTTTTTTTGACACCCATGATGTGTTGGAGGGTTCAAATGACTCAGCTCAGTCTTTTTTTTTTTTTGTTCCAAATCAGTGGGGAAAATTTACCTCATTCTAGAAGCAGTTCCTCTCCCTTCTTGCATTCCCTCCCTCCACAAGGAAAAATAGAAGAAATATCTGGTAACAACTCAGGACAGGATGGAGAAATTGTTGTATGATTATTACTGACTCTTGCAAGGCTTAAATGGCACTACATGTCCTGCAGAGGAAAGTACTCCAGGCTTGAAAGGTTTTTTACACCTTCATGCCTCCTAGTTTGAAGCATCAGTGTGCAGATGAAGGGAGAACTTTTTTAAGAAACATACTTAAAAATTATGATGGTGCTGAAATTCTTCCCTCATCACACGAATCACATAAATATGCTGTGATGCAGATCCTACTGAATTTTGAGAATTTGCTTTGTCCTTCAGGTTACTGCCCATTTTAGAGCAGGATCTGAGGAGTCTGAGTCTGAAGCAGCATCACACCTTCTGTAAAGAAACACATTTTAGAGAAGGTGTTATGCAGGAGAGCAGTTAAACGTGGGCTTCAGAATTACTCTGTATGCGGGGGAGGCTTGTGCTTGTCTTTGTCTGCAAGCAAACACCTATAATAAAGCAAGGGATGGTTAGTTTTTTTGGTAATGCCAAATTTTTTATAGAAACAAGATTAGGGTGAGGTGCCAATGGAAAAGCTTCAGGCCTTACTTTCTGGTTTGGTGCCCTATTTAAAGCACTTGTGAGTCAATTTTTTTCTGGAAAACACAGAAAGAAATTTTTATTCTGCTTGTTGATTGACCACCTCTGGCCCAAGACAGTAAATGAAATACAGTTACTCTTGGATTATATCCAGTTTCACCATTACTGATTGTTCTTCCACTGAGAAATCAGCACAAAAGTCTTGTCATGTGCTACTGCTTGGCAGAGAGGAGATAGCGGCGTCAGGATGGGACCGTTATGTCGGGAAGGCAAAAACAGGCTTCTGAGAGCAACTCAGATTTAATGTTAGTTTTGTAATTCACCCGTGGTGTTACAACCTTTATAGCTGGGAATGCTTCATTAAATACCATGCATTGTTTAAAGAGCAATTTGCCAACTTTTTTTTCCCCTTTTTCTTTTAAGTCTAGAGCCAGCAAAGTAACTGCTTTCTAGACAACACAGATAGTTTAACTTCAGCAAATGTACTAACACTGATAGTGTCAAAGAAGAAACACATCTCCAACAAGGCCTGAGCAGAGGCTGCACAGCAGATAAGGAAATTATTTTTTTAAATGAAGCCAGAGGAAAATGGAATAAAGATTAAAAGAGTAATCAAACACTTTATAGTTGTGGGTTTTTTTTCCCAAGTGACAGAAATCCAGTGGATTAATATAAAATCAACAGGACTGCCCCACTAAGGAACAAAGTTATCTTGAGACTTCTTTATCAAAAGAAACATTTTAAGAATCTGTTTTAATTAAAAGCATTAGTTCTATCTTTTACCAAATGCAATCTTCTGTTTGGCACAACTTTAATAACAAATGGAAGGCATTTAAACAAATGAGATTTTAGCTGTGGAAAAGGAAGGGTATCTATCCATTTGGTTTGTTTAGAGTCCATTCACACCTTGACTGATATCTGTAGGTCTTGCACAGATGTAGCACAGGAACTGCATGCTTTGTTTTGTGTTCTCTCCTACGCAGCAGTGGCTTGATATCCTATGGCAGAAGCAGAAACTTGCTTACACAATGCCACTCTCTCCCCCTTCTGGCAGGTAGAGCAAGGCCTGATGCAGCCCCAACAGTGATGAACAGCTTCAGAGTTGTCCCTTCTCATATGATGCAAATCACATGTGCTGTGTTAATGAAGAGCTAGTCCTTTTAATTCTTCTTTTCTTTTTCTCCCCCACCTTCCTTCTCATCACTGGTAGGTTTGCTCCAGCCAGGCACATCTGGGCAGTCTCATGTCTCCTACCACCTTTGTACTGCAGAAGAATAAGGATCCTGGGGTCCTCTGCTGTGGAAAGCTAGAGGTTTAGCTGCACCATCCAAAACACATCCTCATTTAACGTAGCTACCTAGTTCCTTCAGTAGTTAAACTTCAAGTGCTACTTTGGAGAAAAGCGTGGGAATTGGGATTTTGTGAGATGTGCCCCAAAGGAGAATTTCTCTGCTTTTAGATTGTGAAATACTTCAGCTTCTGGTATTGTTGTTCCTTTTTATTACACAGAGTAAACACATACTGCTAACTCTGACATGCCTGGACCTTCAAATGTTAACACACAAGAGTAAACTTTTATGGTTACACAGATCAAAGGGTTGCACAAAATTAAGAACATATATTAATGGTTTGCAAGATCAGGAATATAGTCTACTGTATCCAAAATAAAAATTTAGATAACTTAGGGAAAACTTTGTAGAGATTTTGTTCATCTTGAATTCAAATGAATATATGAGAATGGCCTGAAGCTGAATATACAACTTTTTAGTTTTATTCTGCTTCATGAAATTTCTGTCTAAGACAAAGAATAAACAACATATAGAAAATGAAATTTTTGCTTCTGGCTCTGCAAAGTGAATGTCTGTGCTTAACTTAATGAACAAAACCTTTGATGTCTGAGGGTTTACTGTATAATAGTATGTCACACAGGGCTTGGCAAACAAATGTACTTTTTTGCAGAGCACTAAAAGTGGCTGTTGGTCTTATATGTGTAAGTTAGTTTCTATTCTAAGGGATTTTTTAAATACCTGGGTTTTGTTAAGCAATCCATAATATAACAGTTCTCCCTTGCAGTTGAAAAACATGGCTTCTCCAACACGAGTTTCCATACTTAACATGTATGTAATATTGCTATCAACTGCCTATTGACTTAAAAATATTTGATTTCTCTCTCGCCTACTTAGCCAGATTAAAGGCTTAAATGTTCTGTTATACCATATCATACCATATGTTAAGAGGAAAGACTAATTTTGGCTGCCTACAACATTCCAGGCCCTGTTTAAATAATATTAGCTAAAAGCTCAGCTTCTATAAATGCTTAAATCTGCAGATGTAAAGCTTTGCCTAACAAAATCCTTTAAGGACCCAAACCTGCAATTTGCTGCTTTTGAAAGGTCTGCCATGCTCCAGGGAGATGTACTGTTTCTTAGTGGAGTCCTGGCAGGGCTTAGTGATGTAGTCACAGGATCTGTTCACACCCACTGAATTTCATTTAGGAAGAGATCTGTGCAGCTCTTCTAACCACATCATTGTGATGGTTTAAAATCTTGCATTTAAAGGCAATTTCTGCTTTTCACATGCTTAGCTCACAGACAACTACAAGCAAATGCTTCCATTCTTTCTGTATTTTGTTTCTCTCACTATTTAACAGGGCCCTCATGAATGTTGTTTGTCTCCTGGTGAGCTATCATGCCACACAAGTGCATGGGTAAGAGATGAGCAGAACTGCTGACATAAGCCTTCTGTCAGAGGCTCACAAGCTGGAAGGTCAAATGAGACAAATGAGCCCCATAATGAGACATTCTCTGTGGGGGACAATTAAACACTATATACACTAAGGGGAGACAATCACATCCTCTTCAACTGGAGCAGTTCAGTGCCTTTTCAGAGTGTCTTTTCAACCAGCTGCTGCGATTAAGGTTATAGGCATTAAATTAAGGGCTTATGGTTCTCTTCTGGGCATAGATTCAGTAAGTCTCCACTCTCACAGAGTTTGGGATGTGTGGGCTGCCACAGCAAAAAAAGAGACCAGCTGCTCTGGGCTCAGACCATATCTCTGTTTCAATCTTGTGCTTCAGCTTGCTCCCTGAAGAAATCAGAAAAATATTTTTTCCATTCCAATGAACAACTTCAAGAACTCTCCTGTTTATATTCTCATTTTCTGTTAGCTAGCAGGTTGTTATTTTGGGTTGTTTGGCTTGGTGCATTTCTCGTCCCTCTGTGACATTACACATTAGCTGCTGCTGCAGATGTGGTAGCCTTAGGATAGAAGAGCACTCTGTGAGGATACAGAGGATTCCCTTGGCCAGCTGAGTATTCTGTGTGAAAATTAATACACTGAAATACTCAAGAGAGTTAGACTGCATGATACAATCACCCTTTAAGTCATTAAGCCTTGTGAGATAGATAGATATATCAATTCATATATATGTAAGTATTGTAAATTATAGCTATAATACCATTAAACTCTGATGTTTTAATTATTATTATTTTAAAACAAGAAAGAAAAATATAAAACCTATGAACTTTATAACACATCCTTTTTTTTTTTTTAATCCAGCAAAGTTGTTACACTTACTTAAATACTCCTCTTTCCATACAGATTCACTTGCCATTCCTTCCATCCCTTAACTAGATGCTGTATCTACCATGCTGGATGACAAATCCACACTTATCTCATGTGCATGTAAGTTACCTTCGCCAGCTATGAGTGAGATCACATCAGTGATCACAGGAAGCCCATTAATTACTCTGAAATTGCTTCAGCCTTTCATTAGAAGTTGATCTAAAGCTCTGCTTTGGACCATAAACACATCCTTTTGGATTTTTCTCTTAAAACTTATGTCTTGCTTACAATGAAGTTCTGAGGGTGAACAGCAGCCAATTGAGTTTTAATGTGGCACTGCAAATATATGTTCTATTGTGCCTTGTAAGCACGAAGCACTTCAGTCGATGATCTACATCAGACTGTACATATGGCAAGCATCAAGAAGCTGTTAAACCTGCTGCCTTGAAGAAAACCTCAGTAAACTCTGATTGTATGAGGTGTTGCCTACAAATACCTATTTCCATTTGTATATAGATTTATACCGTGTATTGAGTCTCCTCTCAAATCTGGAATTCTTGAACACTAAACACCTTCCAGCCCAGCCCCAGCCACATGTGGTGGGTCACTCTTTAGATCCCAGTCTGGGAACCAGTCTGGGCCACTCTACATTTATACTTCACCATATAGGCAGTAGGCTACTATCAGGCTGAGATGGTTCCCAGGAAGATGGGAGATGTGTTGACCAGAGTATGCACAAGTTTCTGGCTTCTCTTGAGAATCTTCTTTACAATTACGAGACACAATCACAAATTCTGGTTTCTTAGGAAAACAATCATCAGGGGCTACTGCAGAACAGATACAATCATACCTTACATTGCACATTAGCACCATACTACACGTTGAACAATTCTACCCAATGAGATTGTGTTTAAAATTTCTGTCTGTAGTACTTTCCAGCTTTCTTACAAGCACTGAAACAAATCTAGGCACCCAATGTATTTTTTTTTTTAATTAATTGGATATTATGAGTTGCATGACCTGTAAGAAGACCAATGACTTTTCTTCATAATTAAAATAATTTTAAAGTATTATGTTTGTGCCCAAATCTGCACCTTAACTATTCATTATTGGATATGTTGTCAATTACTTATTTGCTTTTCTGGATTTTCTACAAACTCTTGTCGTGGTTTAAACCCAGGCAGCAACTAAGCACCATGTAGCTTCTTGCTCACTCCTCCCTGCCCTCAGTGAGAGGGGGAGGAGAATTGGATAAGAAGAGAAATGGATCAGTATGTTATCAAAATTATTCTTATATTAAATCCAGAGCACTGGACCAGCTACTAGGAAGAACATTAATTTTGCCCCAGCCAAAACCAGGACATTCTTCATACCTATTCCTCTAAATCATGTAGTAATTGGCTTGGTAATGAATGTTTTTTTCTTTGCTTAAAAAAACCCAAAAGACATTTAAAGTCATGTCACGGTCACCATTCTTGAATAACACTGCCAAGTGAAAAAATGCCACTGGAATCTCCAAAGATCTCTCATATTTCAGATTTCTGGATGCATTGCATTCCCAAAAGGATTAGGAGTTCAAGGGGATAGGAGTTCTACTGATTTGGCTTGGCATGATGTACACAGCAGAGGCTGACCAGAACAGACTCAGCATTACTTTAGCCATAGATGCTGCTGTGAGAGGAAAAAAAGTTGGAATGGAGAAAGGAAGCTGATTAGTACCACTTCTCATGGAAAATGTTTATGTGCTTCCTTCCAAAGCCCAAATGTGCATGGTCTGTGGAGCTTCAGAAGGATGTTTCTACACTGATGCTTTATTTGAAGGGTCCAAACAGGTCTCGATTCCTTTCTTTCTATGGAGAAGCTTCACCACGAGGGAAGAAGCACCAAAGGAATAGGTTTGGTTTATGCTGAGTTCTTTCTTCACATATGGCAAAGATATAAGTTTATCTAACAATGGTCTATTATGATATGTCAGAGTCATAGGATTATCTTAGGCTGGGTTGTTAGGATATGCTGTGCTGATCTACATTAGTATTCTGTTAGCTTGCTGCCAGTTTTAGAGGTGATTTGGACTCTGAGAGCAAGATATAGCATGTGGGATAGAAAAATTAAGAATAAAGTTGGATTTTGGGTTTAGGTTGGTTTTTTTGGGTTGGGTTAGGTTTGGGGGTTTTGTTTGTTTATTTGTTTGTTTAATGGTGTGAAAGGCAATCAACAGCAAGCCTGATTTCTGGTGATAAAAAAAAAAAAAGGCCTTTGGAAACCAGCCATTCTTAGTCTAACGTGTGTATGAAGGAGAACCTCAGAGTGGTTCCACTTCATCTATATACCTCCCACTGTTTTCATCACCGTAGCTTGGGATAAGCCCTCTCCGCCATTTCTGTCAGGCTCCCTCACAAACCTTTATGATCTTTCCTCTTTTTATGGTTTTATGCTTTTAAATTGCCCTGAGTCTGCTGGTAAAGGAGAATGCCTAAATATATAACAGGTACACCCATTCACCTTGGGATGAATGTTTTATCGGTTTGGATGTCATCATATTTCTCACAATCACGTGTTCCTCCCTCCCAACACATATGGCAAGCAGCTGTATCATACGGGCACTACTCTTCCAGTTTTAACCTGGAAGATTGGGAAATTCAAAATTAAAACAACCAAATAAAAGCTCTGAACTCTTCTTAGAGAGTGCTACTTTTAATCAATGCAGAAGCAAAGAAGATCAATGAGAAAACAAAAATTAAGGAATAGTATTTCCCCTGCCTTCAGAAGATTACATTCCTAAGGGAAGGGCACTGCTAGCCCCAGATCTGTGGCCCAAGGGTGCTCAATCAAGGACCCAAGTTTCTGATCCCATCTTCTCCAGTTTTTATTGAAGAGGAGTGAATATTTGTGTCTGACATAGTCAGACAGCAGAGTACTCTAAAAAAAAAAATCTCATGTGTAAGTAGCACTTTTTATTCAGATCTCTTAAAGCCTTTACAGGGATGGATAAGATATATTATCCCCATTTTACAAGACAGAAGAATCAAGATACTACTGAGTTAATTCACCTGCCCGAAGATAATCCTTAATTTCACCTAAGAGACAGGATCAGATTTATGGCAGTTTCAGAAGCTGTTTCTTGTTCTTCTATTCAGTCATTCTCTTGCATTTCCCTCCTGAGGCACGTTTCACATTACATGATGATGGAGAGGCCATGGGACAGTCCAGGGTGCACTTGTACCATTCATACTGCAGCTACCTCTGGCCATGTGGACTAACAGTGCCCACAAACAGGGACATTAGTGAACAAATACAGAACTGCTGAATGCTTAGCCTGCAGGAAAGCTTTAAATCACTAAGACAGATGTTCACACAAACTTTCTGTTTTAAAGACCATGAGCAGAGATTGTGAAGACTGCAGAAGTTGCAGAGACTGAAACAAAGCCTTTACCCACTGCAATGCCTGGGCACAAATGACTCAGTACAACAGCAAACCCTACCACACAGCAATGCCTAACAGTGTAGCACCTGGCTGCAAAGAGCTTGCCCCCCACTCACATGGCCACCAGGACAGAAACCTTTCAGCATGACTGCACAGCACACAGCAATCAGCCAGTGTTATATTTAGACTAAGACTTCTTATTCTCCTGCAGCATTGAGAGACTGGAAATCGCATTGCATACAAGCCCCAGAATTAGCTCCTTGACTTAATTCACTCCATTAACATACTGCTTGCTTTCTCCTTCCTTCCTTCCTAATGTCCTGACATTTGTCAGGCACAACAGAAAGCTTTTTCTGTAGCTGAAATGGGAGCGTGGTGGGTGGGTATTTCATGGACACATCTGTCCATTCATGAAGGAGCATTATTGATACATACACACTTAATGACAGGTTATTTTTATTTTTTTCTCCTTTTTAAACTTCAAATATATGCCAGTTCCAAGCTACTACATTTTCTGTTTACAGCAACATCCTAGCTGTAGAGCAGCAACCTTTCCTTACTAAAAAAAAAACATTTCATGCTTTTTCCCTACTTTATTTCCATCAGTAGGAAATAAAGCCCCAAGAGATACTGAAGACTGCTGAGCATCAGGCTGAACCGATCATGACCATCACTTTTCAGGATAAGCACAGGAACAGATTTAATCAGAAAGATTTCTTTCTTCCCAAAGCTTCCCTGCTAATGTTTCCAATGGGATTGGTCATGGCAGTCTACAACAACAATTATTAAGAAAATAACATGCTATTCCAGCTCACGGTACCATGGGATATGTCACAGCTGAGCTGCTTACTCTGCTGCTCACATTGGTGTTGTTTATAATTTAATATTATTTGTCTTGCTATAGTGCCAGCGATTGCCCAGTGTCAAAAGCCCTCTGGAGATAGCTTACAAAGACCATCAGCTACATGTTTGGTTTAGAAGGTTCTGTCCCTGAAAATGGAAATGTTGTGAAACTACGCTAATGATTTCATACATGTAGCCTCTGTAATGTAATGGATACTCTTTCTGGTAGGGCTGAGATGAAGAGATGTCAGGTGCCAGAGGCCAGAATCCTTTCTCTTCCATGTCAGTAACCCAGAGATCATCCCAGCACATGACAGGAGTCTTCTTGGTGAATGCCAGCACAGGAAAGGGAGTCAAAATCCGAAACAGTTGTGAAGCAGTAGGATATCCAGAAGTGTTCAAACTGGCAATTGGCCAGGACATGGAGGACTAACAAGATAAATGTGCAGAATATGCTCACTTGATTGGTAACTCACCTCTGTATTTCCCTTTCTCCTCTGCACATTTATAGCTGCTTGACGGTGTTTTCCAACAGCACCGTAACTTTTCTAGGTGTAGGCCAATGGGCCACAGCGTACAAAGAAGACAGCGGTGCAGCCTGGGTTTGAATACTTCCAGATTTCTGGGTGTATCCTTGCATTGCTCATCTCCGTAAGCACGTAGCAGCGGGATGACGGAGCGGAGCCGGGGCGAGGAGATGCCGAAGGGAAGTGTAGCCACCCAGTGGTCAGCCCGCGCCGAGTTCCACGGGAGCGCCGCGGAGCCCCGAGGGCCTGCGGCGGCTGCTGCCCACAACGTCCCTGCGGGGACAGCGCGGGGGGCACAACCGCTTCACGGCAGTCACTGGGCTTCAGCTTCCTTGAGAGCAAAGGACAGGCTTCAAAGCTTTAACCTAAGTCATCCTATTAGTCAATATTTCTGGGAACAAGAAAACTGCTATTGGAGAGAAATAAATAATAGTCCTACAATGGTATTTCAAAGTCGCATTCTAGTAGCATCACCAAGTATCAGGGGTGACAGTGATTTCCAGGGAATGGCAGTTTTGTCCTCAAACATTTTAAAATCGGACAAAGCAGAAGTGAAAAGTCAGAAGTGCCACCTAGTCCTCTAAATCAAGAAAGATACCTACCCACAAAGAGTTTATGTGGTTTCCAAAGTCATCGCAGGAAACTGTGGTAAATCAGTGAGGTGAATCTCTGTGTTTTAACCCAGTGCCATCATTATATACCTTTACTTCCTGCACTATGTTTTTTGTACTGAGAAGCTCATGGATTCAAATTCACACTGCCTTACATTCTCCAAGTGGCTACTAGGGAAATTCAGTTTGAAAAACTGAAAAAAAACCCCTAAACATATTAGCAACTCAGCTATTGTGAAACAACAACTTTTTTTTTAATTTTTTTTTTTTTTCTGGTCACATAAACAGAGTGGCTAGATTTCAGTGTTTTTTCTTATGTGCAACAGACGAGCTTTGTGATTTGCGTTCCAGATGTCTTTGAGCACTGAACTGTCCATAAAGAATATGATATCAACTACCTATATCACAGATATGTCATAAGTGATTTTTCTGTCAAGTGTTCTCAGATTATTACTACAGGGACATCATAAAAGGCCAGAGAATTAATAGTATGTTTAGGACATTGGGCCTCAAAGGACCACAACTGATAAAAATATTCATTGTGATAAAGTCCATTTTTTTATTAGGAACGGGCTGATAGTGTCCAGAGCTAAGTTAGGATTGTAACTTAGGTTTAAGGGCAAATTGGACAAACGCTCAGACATATTAATAGTAATATCCTGAGGCTGATTTCATGAGATTCAGGAATGTCTGAAACAGAGAATAGGCCCCTTACAGTATTGGATCCATCTGCTGTTTTGATGCTAAACATAGATATATGAACGAAAGTACAGATAGGTACAATTCAAAATTCTATTCAGGTCATCTTTACTTTTCAGATTCAATTAGAAAAAACAATTCCAGTAATAAGAGGCTGCACGCTCTGCAGTGTCTCAAACAAATCATGGAACCTTAATGAAATTGCAGTAGTGAGCAATGAGTACCTGTGTGGACTGTCTGGGGTGAAGACTTCAAAAACATCTGTTCATTCTTAGTGTCATTCTACTGTTGCTGAACAGTAAAATAAACCCCATTGATTCAGGCTGGAAAATCATCAAGTCAGCATTACATCCTTAAAAAAAAATCCCTACATCCTCTTTATCTTTGCACGGAATTAGGTTGTATAACTGACATATTAAACCTCATAATTCTGTACACAAACTCATCTCTGTTTATTATGTTAGAACAGATCTATGCTGGGAGATCTTGAAGAAAGATGAGATGAACCATCATTTCCCCTGAAGCATCTTGTTCTGACCATCAACCACTGTTGGTTACTGGCTGCTGGACTATATACATGATGGATCTGATCCATTGTGGTGGTTCCTGTAGCCTTCTTCCCAAAGTGCGTTAGGCAGTGTTTTCAAATTGAAAAATTTCCTCTGACAAGGAAGAGGTAAACTATGTTTACAATTAATTGAAACATACTGCTTTATTTTTTTTCTCCTAGGGTTTTCCTGGTTGGTAAGATAGTACTCTTTGCTTCATAAAAAACTCAGAGAGGTCCTCCCACAAGTTGAATCCCCTTTCCCATTCATCTGTGAATTCTCCTTCCCCAAACAGCTGAACAAATTAAAGCAGTTGTTCTTCAACAAGCTTATAGTTTATGTATCTATAAACAAATCAAGGGGCAGCATCATTCTCAGGAAAAAGTTCAGTGCTTTAGGAACCTCTTCATAAAATATTTATCTTCCTTATTGAATCAGCTCCTGGTCTGTGATTCCACCTAAGAAGAGGGCTTCACTTACAGCACTAGGAGTATTTTTTCCAGTGAAAATGTTGTGTGAAGCTTGAGAGACTAAAAGAATAAGATTCAAAACAGAATATAATACTTACAGAAATCTTTAAAAAAAGTAATAGTTCTCAAAGCAACCAAGCTAATTTAATCTCATTTTCTAGGGCTTGAGATTTCAGGGATAGATTCTCCAGTACCTCAGGAAGAGTTAACAATGACTGACACTCTCATTCATCATTTTTTTACTCATAATGCAAATCCTCTGACAATCACATTCCAGCCTTCTCTTCAGAGAGGTCTCTCAAACAGCCCCTACCTGAAACCTGTAGTAATCTGGTATCTTCAGCATGTTTATCCGAATTAGACAAGAAGCTCAAAAGCTTTCAGAGTTATCAACATGTCATCTCACAACCTTTGCTTCTATTTGAAACAAATAGAATACCAATGAAAACAAAAACCAAAACAACTAACCACAAAAAAAGGTAAATAACTTTTCAAATTAATTCCTGAGCTTTGGTTCATTTTTTAACAATGTTTGGTGGAAAGCGAACCCATAGCAGACTATTTTCTCACGGTTAAAGTGAATCCAAGACAAGAGATGTCCTTTTGACTGCTTGTAGAAACTATAGTCTGCTAACCTTAAAGATTCAATTTTGCATTCTGCAGAGCTCTGAGCAGTTTTTGCTCATGGCCAAACCGGGTCTGGCTGCAACCACTACATTTGCTTCCAATTGAGTAAATTGAAACTTTTGTGGAAGTATACTTGTACAGAGTTCCTGAATGATGTGCATTAGCCATCAGTGCTTCCTCAGTTGGGACAATAATTAGAAATAGGGTATGAACCAAGATTCTTGGAAGCAAATAACTCCATTCTTGCATTAATTTCCAACCCAAACCCAGATGCAGCTCTGAATTTCACAAATGAGATCCCCCTCAACAATAAGCAGAACTAAAGCTTCAGACCAGATCCCCCAAATTCAAGGATTTTAAAATCCAGCTCTGTATTTTGTGGTTTGGACCCTAGTCTCTTTCTAGAGATATTTTCAAAGTTAAAACCTCGTAATGGGCAAGCAGTTTCTAGTGTTTTTCTCCTCAGCAAATATTTCTATATATCTTTCAGCTGGTCAAATTATCCTATTTGAAACGCATTTGTAATTTGCTGTGACTGAGTAACCTGCTTGTGAGGCTGTATCTGATCATTTGCAGACCCTGTTAAATAACAGCTTGTGCATGACTTTAGCAGATGGTTTAGCTAACATATAATTTCTATAGGTATATAAAATAACATTTGGAATAAGAAAACATAATGGCCTCAAGATTCTCTCTCCATTTTTGCAAAGTCATTTGCTTCTAGCTGTTACAGCACAGCAGCAAAGGACCATACAGTGAAAATTACGATAGGAGTAAACTAAGCTGAATAATAACACTATTTAAGTAATGCTCCAGAAACTCTACTAATGTGTGTCTAAAAACAAGCATTTCACAGATAGCTACAAAGGAGGAGGTCTAACATTTCCAGATCAAGCAAAACAGTTTGATCAGCACTGATATGGTCATGGTTTTAAATATCTGCAGTCTCCAGAGAAGGTTTATTTTGACACAGTCATCATTAAAACTGGTCTTTAAAAAGCATCAGCAAACAATTTGAGAATTTACTTTCAGGAGATAACATATTTTAAAGGATATGCATTGTCAATATTAAGAGGCAAGACTTTGCTCAATGGCACTTGGATTTCATTCCAGAACATAAAGAAACAATAACAGGGTTCACAGCTTATGTTTTTCAGAGTTTGGAGGGAGAGAAATTCCAGACCATAACTTCAGAAATAAGTAGTTATTCACCCTACACTTAATCTGTAGCTTATTGAGGGAGTTAGAGGTCCTGGAGAGCAAAAGGTTACTCTGCAATACCACAAGGGCACTCCACAGTGCCCCTTGCAATCTTCATCCCAGGATGTGCTCCCCAGGTGCATCAATACCACAGGAAAGGCAGTTTTCCCCACAAATTTTCCCCATCAGGGAATAGACCAGAATGATATGTGATATTCTCTCTACCTGTGGACCTGCATTTCCTTAGGAAGGAAACCCTGATGCACAAGCGAGTGAAACACAACCCCATCTCCTCCCCTCATGGAGCTGGAATGGGGCCACGGTGCCGCGTGAGCGGAGCCTGCGAGGTTTTGCTGTAGGGCCTGTCAGTGCTATTGTGTTGGCTCGGCCAAAGAGTTCCTATGGGAAGTTTCTGCTTTGAATCATCCCCTAGAAGAATCCACTGCTTTCTGCCAACCATGAAGGAAACCTAAGAAGACCAGTTTGCTGTGCCCAGAGCTAGCCTCTGTTATCACAGAGCTCGCCTTTGTTATCACATTTGTTAATCATTTGTCCTCTACCAATTAGATGGCACTTTGTTCAGCTAATAATAATTCCACTGTGAACATCTGCAAATGACTTGAGTGCAGATTTGTGGGTGTTCTGCATGTGTATTAATGAGACAATATGTCATCCTCCAGAGCAAAATGAATGTCTATCAGAAAGTTCTGCCAAAATGCCTCCTCAGATGTGTTTTTCTTAAACATTGCAAGCCACAAAAAGGCGATACAACTTTGCAAAAATGTTTACAGTTCCCATTCCAGTTTTTATTTCTGATTTGTCCTACCGCCTTAAATTCCTTCTCTTCATATTTAGTATCCCATAGTTGTCCAGTTCAAACTGAAAGTCAATCCAAAATCATTATTAAGCAGTGGGAATAGCTCTGTTCATTGACGTCTGTGAGTGTGGCAGAAAGAACCCCCAATACTGTCAGAAAATAAAAAATAACAACTGACTCCAGCAAGTTAAGGCAGAGCTTATAAAACTATCAAAACATATAAAACTATCACTGCCAGTCCTGCACTACCCACAGACATGAATCTAATTTGTATCAATTGTTCGAAGCCTCATTTACCAAGGAAAATTGCAGTCATTATGGAGACATCAGTGAGTTGGTCAGGAACATTTTTGTTCTACTTTTCAAATTAGAGCATATTGATTACTTCATACAACTTTTTTTCAGGGGGAAATGTTAGTTTTGGGAAATGGATTGAAGAACATTTGCAAATGTTTTTTGAAGTAACTTAGACTTTGTCTCCAGAAATGACCATTTGATGGCTCAAAATAATATCATAGAGAAAGATAAGCAATTTAAATCACAAAGTGCACATTGAAAACAACCAAAATGTCTCCAAATTGCCAAAACAAAATGTTACAGCTGATCTGAACCAAAACCATATCTTTGGGATTTACAGCCCATGATGTTTTTAGATTTTTGACTTCTTTGTCCTGATTCAGGACATAAACATTTTTCCATACTCTTACATTTGGCCAGAATGTGAAACCTATTTCCTGCCTGTTTCTTTTTTACTGCCATACTGATGGCAGTTCTCCTAGCACAGTCACAGCTGTAAGATATTGGCTCTACTGCAACTGTAAGGCTGCTTTTTGCTGAGATACTTTATGACAGTTCCACAAACCCAAAAGATAGCTGTTCTGCAAAACTAATGTTTTTACTTGCTACGATAACTGTAGATATATAGTTTTACACACACACACAAAAATCCCTCAGATCTAGCTTGTATTATGGTGTTAGCCATAAATCTAAGAGTAGATTTCCCCCTATTTGCATCAATGATTCTACTTCACTGAAAGCATTCCTGTAATTCACCAAAGTGCAAAGGGTCTCTTGAGTCCCCTGCGGGCAATTTTAATGTTAGCTCTAATCCATATTTTAATACTTGAATATAGTGATGGGAGATGCACTAATACCATGGAAATAGTCTTGAATATCCCCTGTTCCAAACATGCCAGCATTATTCGATGTTAATAGACCTGCTGTATTCACTCTGGTAATTTTTTGTTTTATTCCTAGTCCCTTTGTGACCTCTTTGTTCCTATCCCAGCTGCTGACTCAGCACAGATAAGACTGCTTAAATTCCTTCACTTGGATGTGGGAAGAGCTGAAGAGGCACCACGCACTGTATTCCTTTCCCCCAGCTGGATGTTCTCCTCTTTCTAAAGCATGATGCTACAGCAGAGGAGAGTAGCCTTCAGTGGAATTTTATGGCATACCTACAATAAAGAACAGTTTGGGAGCTATTCTTGTATCCAGAAGATTGCTGGCATGGCACTCATTGTTCAAAAGGACACAACTTCTTCTCTCCAAAAGCAGAGTGACTGTGTTGAAATAGTTTACTGGAAGCCACATCTGCTGCATGAAATTCCCCAAAGTGGGTCTAGGTATGGCTGGGTAGAGCCCTAACCTAGCTTCATCATGCTCAGGAACACACTGACAGCAAAGCACTACAGGCAGCCATGGAATGGTGCCTAAATCATTCTCTAACCTGGCATTATTTACTAGTGCGAACCTGCCTGTCCAGCCCTGCATCCTAGTAATAGTGGGAAGAAAGAAAACTTTGCTGCAAAAGCTTTCCAGGACCCCCATCCAGCAGGGAAAGACTTGCTGATGTGACTATAGCGGATGCTAGCCTAGATGTTAAGCTCCAGAGACAAGTCCCTGCCCAGCTGGCGGTGGGGGGGGACAGTCAGTGGAGAACTACCCCTACCCTTATCAGGAGCCCCCTTGAAAGCTCACTAAGCCCTCATGTACAAGGCATAGCAAAGCCTGATGGTCATGGGCTAGTTTGTTGGCAACGGTATCACAGAAGACTTAAATGGAATTATTTCACATCCTTCCTAAAATATTACCACTGTAAAGGATTTCAGCCTGCTTGAAGGAATACTTGGACTTTTTTTTTTTTTTTCCATGTGCTGAGATTTTTCCTGAAGTTTTTAAAGCCCAAAGAGTAAAAATTTTATCTAAGAGTAAAAATAAGTTATTTATTTATTTATTTATTGCCGAGAACTTGCTAATAAAGAGATGACAGGGAGCATGAAAAACGGAAGAGAGAGGCTCAGCATTTTTAATTTTGACCTTAGCATTGCCCCTAGATAAACCACTAGAGAGCCGAGTTTTCACATGATACAAGTTTTTTAGCCCCTTGTGGCTAATAAGAGCTGCAGGATAATGAATCACATCATCACTTCAAAAGATAATATGTACAGCTCTCATGTTTTCAAATTTCATAAAGATGACATGAGGGCAGTTGGAAACCTGCCAAGCTTCAGAACAGTTATTGAGTTATATGCAGAGTATCAAGGCATGACACACACGGAGGAAAAAACAATGTTTTGCAGAAGGAGACAGAAACTGGAAAATAATATGTTAATGGATAAACAGACGTAGAGAGGTCCATTTTTTTGTTCTGTGACATTTCACAGGCTGGTCATGTCTTGCGCATGATTAATTAGTCTCCTCCATGTTATGACCCCCACAATGTTTCTGAGATGGTAGACAATTCTGTTCTATTTGCTTTCCCTGTGTGTGCTTCAAACCCTTTGCAACTGCAAGAAAGACACCAGTGACCTTGCACATCAGATCAGCAGTTTTCCACGTTTGTTAACAGCTAGCAGCTCTGCAGAAAGTAAGCGTGTGACCTAATAAAATTGTGTAAACATACTGTCATTAACTATATGTAATAGCTATTATAATTCGATATATTCTTAGCTGTCAACAGGTTTTGAACTGTGCTCTGGGTGTTCCTGCGTGGCAGTTCAAGCAGAGGTGGCAGCCAGCAGTTCCCTGGAAGGCACACTGCCAGCGCTCTGCGTGCTGGCTGCTGGTAGAAGAGGGAGATTTTCAGAGGTGCAGGGAGGGATGCCCTGAGCGTGCCTTCCAGGGGTGCCAGCTAGCCACACAAATGAATGAACTGCTGTGCTTGGGCTTGCTGCTTGTGAAGGTATCTATCTCTGCTTTGCTCACCAGCACAGAGGAGCCCAAAATGCCATCAGAAGCAAACATGGTAGTTACAAGGAATGCAAATCATAACAAGAGTTTTCTTTTTTTTTTTTGACTAGTGCTAAAAGACATGGGGTTTGTGTTTATCTGGTTTTGTGTCAATACTACACAATTCTACTTGTGCAAAACCAACAATAATATTTTAGGGCTTTATTTCAAACAAACCACGGGGAATGAGTGCTCAGCTTCACTAACCAGGACAGGCCCCGTTTCTATATATCCCAGCTCTGCCTTTTTACTCAAGAAAAAAACATGGTGAGAGCTGGAAAATAAATCATTAGGTTTTAAGTGCAGAAAGGAATAGACTTCTTTTTCAGAGTTGGTGCCAGAATCACTTCCAGGTATGACCAGAAATTGGGAACTTGCAGCTAAGTCCTGGGATTTCGTTTTGTTCTTCCTCATTTGCCATCAAAATGATGAGAGACTCAGACAATGCTTTGCAGCAGAGGTGGCAATGAGGATTGCAAGTACATACTTAAATATAAACCATCTACATTAAAAAAAAAGCAAAACTGGGCAAAAAATGCAGGGCTTTTTTAAACCTGCCCTTCTTCACCACTCTGAATGGGTGCTCACAATTACTGCTTATGTGATATTATACTCTAAGTACTAAGGAAGAAAAAATTGGCGAAAACTCATAACAAGCCCTCTGTTCTGTCAGTGTGAAATACTTGATAATTTGTAATGCATTTAGCCATTAATCATTTTAGAGGGCTTTTAAATGGGCATGGAGTCCTTTGAGTCCTTTCCATATACAGACATTGGATCAGGGGCCTTTGCTACAAATTACTTTTGTCTGGACTTCTAATACGAAATCAACTTGAGAACAAGGGAAATACATCACTGTTAAACTTTATTATAAGACAGAGCCATTATAAGACATCATGGGAAACATTTTTGAGCTGTTCTATTAATAACAGCAGTGCTTGATTTCTTTGGTTTAAACTTACCTTTTTCACATTTTCTTGTGACATTTTCCAGATATAAATTGTTATGATGAAGAGTCATTCAAAGAAAGGGAAAAAGCTGTAATTATGTTTCTCTTTTCTAAAAGAGAGTGGGGCATGAGGAGGATTATTTTACACAGATCAGTGAAGGACACCCTAATAAAGATTGGTCTGGAACATTTCTTTTTATGACAATTGACTTATCAGCAAGAGCCATTGTAGCAAATCTGGAAATTACATAATTGCCAGAAACTGTAGATATTTGACTTGGCAAGAACCTTAGGTGTCTCTGATTTATTATTGTAAGAATTTGGCTCTGCAAAGATGAAGAAATGTTTAATGAAAGAACAGTAGAATACAAATTAAACAGGCAGAGATCCTGTTTTCAGAGGCTATATTTAACTACATTGTCACTACTACTGTAACAGAAATAAACTAAACTGAAAATGTCCGGGGTGGCAAACTGGCACAAAGATCAATCTGCATGCAAATACTAATTTCAACAGTGAAATACTCATATTTTCCTTTCCATTTTGTACTACCCTTTGGGCAAGTTCTTTGTGGGTCATTCATTTTATTAGATGTTAACCCTTTTAGAACAGGCACAATAACAAACCTGTAAAGCTGAAACAAACTTGTTAATGAGGACTTGAAATTTTCAATCTGTCCTTCACAAGGGAGTGAAGTCTTTCCAAGTAGCAACATCTAAAGGCATTAGGTATTATTAAATTTAAGAGAAATGTAGGTGACTTGAAGATCAGGGTGGTGAAGTGGGAACACTGTAAGTACTTATTTTAAGTTTGGAAGATTTGCAGACCACAGCAATTCTGAAAACACCCGTAATTATTCTCTGTATCAGAAGACCAGGTCACCGCACAGTAGATTAAGGTGAATGTCTTTGCTTAAGCCATTTGCATCAAAGAGATTTACTTTGGCAAGTCCCCCAGGAGAAGTTTTCCGTTTGATAAAGTTCAGCCTCTTTTGCTGGAGAAATGCTGTTTCCTGAAAATGGATTATCATCTACTCCTTAATATCTTCTTATGTTTCTCATGTTTATCTTACTACCTCATGGAGGAGCTGCTAAGAACATCCCACAGTTTATCTGTCTTGGCATTCAGCTGGGCGGCAGCAGCTGGAATCAATGCCACCGCTCCTGCTCCTCACAGCCCTTGGAAAGGGAAAGAAATCCGACCACAGGGTGAGATCCACATTCCTGACTCCCAGAGGACACACGTGCTGGCACCACCATCATCCATTAGACCAGAAGGTTTGAGTCTGCTATCAGGCTGGAGTTTCTCTGCTGGCACTTGGACAGACCATTGCCCTGCCAGGACTCTGATCATCTCAGTGTTATGGAGGAGTAAAACACCCTGTTAGAAAAAAATGTTTCTGTTGAAGTGGAAAACTCAAATGATATATTTCATTGTCAGGAGATTAGGAAGAAATATAGCAAAAAAGTCACATAAAACCACCTTGTTATCTCCTTTTTTTTTCTTTTCCTGGGGGTAAATACTGAAGAGATGGTAATGGACATGTTGGGAAAGAGATCTGTCAAAGAGTTGAAGGATAACTTTGCTAAATGCTGAGATGTTACTAACAATAAATTAATAATGCCCATATTGCTCCTGTTCCATATCCACTCTGATATCATTAACTACTAAGGCTGCACAGGCAAAGGTGTCTCCAGAGACCTGAATGCAGAAATCTTCTCCCCGAAAGCCTCAATCCTGGCCTAAGCAGACTATTCAAATTAAGATTTTTAGCACATAGCAATAAATGAGCATTCCTGTGGCCATCAGCAGTGAAATATATAATATAGAATATAATATATATAGAATATATAGAAACCTCTAGACTGTTTGGCTTGGGCTTTACCACCCACTCCATGTAAGCAGAAGTAGCACAGCTTCTACTGTATGTCAAGGGCTACAAGAGTATTTCTTAACTGACAGGCTTTATTTTCCTCTCTTTTCTCATAGCACCAGCTGCAAGGTCATTCTCCATATATTTAATATGAACATAGCCCTGCATACTTCCATTCAGCTCTGTGCTTGGACGATTTGCATCAGTTTACCTTCCTTTCACTGTTCTATTTCAGCTATTTCACCTCTCCATTTAAAAAACAACACGAGAAAAAAATGCACCCAAAATAGAATTTTGCATCAGTGATCCAATGTGTGCATCGTTTTCTTCTGAACATGAGTGAGCCATTTTAACATATGTGCCTTCCTTAATAGATATGTTTGTATCTTCTAACCCTACATTTTTTTCTAGAGAAAGAATATCCATTCATCTCATCTTCATGACTTATATTACACATTTAATGTTTTACACTTTTATTATTTTTTAGCATAAATGTTTGCTTTTTTGTTGTTTGGTTGGTTTGTTGTTGTTGTTGTTGTTGTTTATCTTGTTGTTGTTGTTGTGCTTGCTGTTTTGGTTTGGTTTTTTTGTTTTGTTTTGTTTTGTTTGTTTTTTGTTTTTTTTAAAGCCAGTCCTAGAACAGTAGGAAAGTCACTGGCCGGAAACTCAAAACTAAAAAATTATATAATTATTATTTTACAGTGGGTGTGTGTAGAAAAACACACTTTCATAGGTCTTAGATGTCTTTTTTATTCATAATCCATAAGGTCATGCATTAAGACGCCCAAATCAAATGACGAGAGCGAGGAGGAATTTCGGTCTGACCCCTACTGGAAATGAGCTGGTCATAATGGAAAGGAGCTGGAGCACCAGAAACTTTCTCTTACTCATTACATACTCATTAGCCTGTTTCTGAGATGGGCTAACGTTTAACATCTGTGGAGGGTGCATGCAACCCTTGTCACTGGAGATCTACTATGGCTCGTTTGAGCCTCTTTCCAGACAGAGAAGTCAGTTTCTGGGTAAGTGAAATTATTCTGGAAGAGTGAAATTATTCTGATGAAAATACCTCAGCAGGAGGTTTCCAGCAGGAAAGACAGAATTTTGACCATAGACCTTAACTGAAGGATGTCATGTGGCAGTGTGGCATGCATAAGGAGGAATAATGGAACACTAATTAGAGAAGACAGTGAAAAATACCATATCCAATTATCTGTGATATTATTACAGATAGAAGTATCACCAGGAACTGTGTAATTTGGGTAGCATGAGAACTGGAGAACAAGCAGCACCAGTAATGATAAGCACTAATTACTTCTGGACTTGAGAAACGACAGATTTCATCACACAGCTCCTGGCTGGATAAGAAGTAATGTTACTTTTACTTGACTAGTATAAAATGGTGAGGGATTAGAGAAGCAATATCTACAGAGAGAGCTATGTAGAGTTTTTTATCATACAACTATTAATTGAGTCATCTGAAAATAAACTGAAGAAACCAAGTATTCAAAGCTGTAAATCAAAAGTAGACAGAAAGAAAAATTCTGTTCATTTACATAACAAATGCAGGTCATGCACAAATAAACTTTTTTTTTTTTTTCCCATTAATATCTATTTTATCCAGAAGCAGGACTCCAAACCTAATCCTGGAAGTCTTTTAAAAAGTTGATTTTTGTGACATGACACCATATTTTATGACGTATTGCTGAATATTTTTCATATTATATATAAATATGGATGTTATTAAAAGGATTTTTAGAGTGGGGAAGGAACTATGAAACAGGACATGTAGAAACTCACTGGATGCTGTTAATTACTCCTTAGTCTATCATTAATATCTTTTTTTTAAAAAAAAATTTTGTTAACAACATTAGTTGCTAGCAAAAAACTTCCCTGATTTTGACAAGTCAGAAAATTTTATGAGGTTTGCTTCTATTTGTCTAGAAAGGCTGAATGACCTTGAAAAGCAGCAGATTAAAAATGAGATTAAATGTAATAGTACAAGGTACAAGACGGTGAACTTAAGAAAAAGAACAAGTAAACTTGAATCTCAATGGTTAACAAAGGCTCTTCATGAAGAAACATGGTGAATTAGTCAATATGGCTAAAATACAATGAGTATATACTGGGGGGCAAGGCTTAGAAGGAGCCCAGGTTTCTTATTCCTGTTGAATTGCTTACTGGCAGCGTTTGGAGGCACAGCGTTTGGTTTATGTCTCTGCGTACAGATCTTTGAAGAATGGGTAGTTCATAATCACCTGCAGCAAACCAAATATGTTCAGTATTCTGGTAAATGTAATTCCAAGAAGTCCTGGTTAGACATTGGTATACTTCATGAAATTTTGGGGTTCTTGGTTCATGTAAGGCTTACTGGAATTAGAACAGATGAAGAGAAGGAGAACTGGGGTCAGTGGGGAAAACACCTCAGCAAAATAAAGGCTATAAAGCTATACCACCAAGAAGACAAGAGTAACATAATGAAAAGCTCTGACACAATAGACATATTTGTTAGCTTGAGTCTGACAAGCAGATAAAATATGTCTGAGTAAGACACTATAACAGTTTTCTGATTCCAACCGAGAACAAAAGAATCGTAGAATCATGGAATCATAGTCATAGAATGGTTTGGGTTGGAAGGGACCTTAAAGATCCTTCTATGGACATGGACACGTCCCACTAGACCACGTTGTGCAAGGCCACATCCAACATGGTCTTGAACATCTCCATGTGATGGAGTACCCAAAAATTCCCTGGGCAACCTCTTCCAGTGTCTCACCACCCTCATAATGAAGAACTTCTTCCTAATTTCTAATTTAAATCTACCATCTTCCAGTCTCAACCCATTACCCATCATCCTATCACTACAAGCCCTTGAAAAACGTCCTTCCCCACCTTTCTTTTAGGGCCCCTTCAGATGCTGGAAGACCTCAAAAAGGTCTCCCCAGAGTCTTCTCTTCTCCAGTGTGAACAACCCCAACTTTCTCAGCTTGTCTTCATTGAGAGAGGTGCTCCAGCCCACTGAACCTCTTCATGGCCCTCCTCTGGACCTGCTCCAACAGGTCCATGTCATTGTGTTGGGTGTTCCAAAGCTGGATGCAGTATTCCAAGTGGGGTTTCACAAGGGTGGAGTAGAGGGAGAGAATCGCCTCCATTCACCTGCTGGTCACAGTTCTTCGATTCAGCCTGGGATACAGTTTGCTTTCTGGGACTCCTCTGGACCTGCTCCAACAGGTCCATGTCATTGTGTTAGGTGTTCCAAAGCTGGATGCAGTACTCCAAGTGGGGTTTCACAAGAGTGGAGTAGAGAGAGAGAATCACCTCCATTCACCTGCTGGTCACAGTTGTGAGCACACATTGATGGGTCACATTGAGCATCTTGTCAACCCCCAGGTTCTTCTCTGCAGAGTTGCTTTCAATCCATTCATCACCCAGCCTGTGTTTGTGGTTGGGATTGCCCTGACCCAGGTCAGGTTCATTCTCCCACTTCACCTTCTGTGCCTTGGGCTGCGTGGAGCACTTGCTGTTGAAGACTGAGACAAAAAAGTCATTGAGTACCTCATCCTCCTCCATATCACAGGTAAGCAGGTCTCTCATTTCCTTCTGAAGAGGGTCTGCATTTTCCCTACGTTTCCTTTTATGAGTGACATACCTATAGAAGCTTTCTTGTAGCTCTTGATGTCCACAGACAGACTTAATTCTACAAGGGCTTTGGCTTTTCTAACCTGATCTCTGGCTGCTCAGACAATTTCTCTGTATTTCTGCCAGGCTACTTGTCCTTGCTTCCACTCGCTGCAGGCTTTCTCCTTCATACTTGAATTTGTCTAGGAGCACCTCATTCATCCACTCAGGCCTCCTGGTGTTTTTGCCTGACTTTCTCTTTGTTGGGATCCATTGCTCCTGAATTTGGAAGAGGTGATCTTGAATATTAACCAGCTTTCTTGGGCCCCTCTTCCCTCCAGGGCTTTATCCCATGGTACTCTACCAAGCAAATCCCTGAAAAGGCCAAAGTCTGCTCTGCTGAAGTCCAGGGTAGTGAGCTTGCTGTGCACCCTCTTTGCTGCCCTAAAGATCTCGAACTCCACCATTTTATGATCACTGCAGCCAAGGATGCCCTAGAGGTTCACATTCCCCACCAAACCCTTGTTGGTGGTGAGTATAAGGTCCAGCATAGCATCTCCCCTCACAACCCTCATAGCACCTCACAAGGAAGTCATCATCAATGCATTCCTGTAACCTCCTGGATTGCTACCATCACTCTGTGCTGTCCTTCCAACAGCTATCAAGATGGCTGAAATCTCCAATGACCAGGGCTTGTGAACATGAGGCTGCTCCTGCCTGTCTGTAGAGGGCCTCTTCTGCTCAGTCTTCCTGGTCGGGTAGCCCACTGTAATGTCACCTTTCTTTAATCCTGACCCATAAGCCCTTGGCCAGCTCCTCATCCATCCTCAGGTGGAGCTCCATGAACTCCAGACGGTCATTGACACCGAGGGTAACACCCCCTCCTCACCTCCCCAGCCTGTCCTTCCTAAAGAGCCTGTTTCCCCCCATACCCACGCTCCACTTACAGAAGCCAACCCACCACATCTCGAGGGCACCAATTAGTTCATAGCCCTGCTGCCATGTGCATGTCTCCAACTCCTAACTCCTCCTTCCCCATGCTACGTGCATTCACCTAGAGGCGTTTGAGCTGGTTTTAATATATATGCTGAAAAGAGATTCAGGAAATCTTTTCTTACTCTTCATTGTTTTTTCTGCTTTCTACACGGTATATTTAATATTTAGTTACCCAAATAAAAATTTAGCCAGGCACCAGATTTTCACCCTCAGTTTTGTGACTAGTGCCTAGCAGTGGGTGTTGCAATAATGTTGTTAGAGGTGGAGCTCAAGAACAGCTCAGCCTTCTGCCTCAACAGTTGCGCCCTAGCATCACATAAATCCTGATTTACAATAATCTTTTCAGACTCTGAAAGCAGACAGGGCAGTATAAAAGGACATGGCTGCAGTTCACAGAAGCACTCGGTGCAATTTAATTAAAAGCAAACACAGGCAGTTCTCAGTCACCAGAGAACTGGCAAATCCAAACAAGTTATTGGCAACTGTCAGAGCCCTGCTCTCTGCGTGTTCACAGTCTCTCAGCCCAAGTCTCTCCAAAAACATCATTCAATCCTATCTCACAGTGATTCACCTAGTTTAAATATATGAACAGCCCTTCTCATCAACTTGTATAATCTCGCTCATGTCACAAACCACTGAGTTTCACATAGTAACTTACATACAGGCCAAAAAACCCACAGGATATATATTATAGAACAGAAACTACTCATTGAGGTATGCTTACACAGCAGGAAGTTGTCAAGGTTGTGACTACAGCCCATGGGGCCAAATCTGAATTATCTGATACCAACAGGAACAGGCACAGCAACATTGGGCCACCCTAGGTTGTAAAAACACTCAGTAGTTGTGCTGTCCTCTTTACTGATGACACATTGACACATCAGTACCCAAGGCAGCTACTTCAAAGATCCTTGGATGAAGATGAAAGAGAAGACCAATGAAATGTCTCAATGAAAGAGAAGAGCCTCCAGGTACAAATTAACTCTTCAGTGGAATGAACTTCTACACATATCTTTGTCCCTACAGAGAAAGATCATAATGACTGCATCCAACCTGGAAATTTCTATATAGGAAGGAAAATGGGATGAAAGCACAACACTGTAAGTGTTTTGTTCAAAGTCAGGAGCTGAAGCTGATAATATAACTCAGATCACCCATTTATACAACCCATGGCCTACTGAAAACCCAGTGAGTTTATATTTTTGTTCTGTGATTTTATAGCACCATCTAAAATGAGGGTTGGATTTTGTGATGTAGACACTTATGGAACTATACATCATAAAAGTCTCTTACTGAAAACTTTGCCTCTATGTTACTTCTGTGGTCACTTTTGTCATTGCTGCTCATATTGTTATCTTTCCATGCCCTTAAGAAAAATATTTAAAACAGAATAATGTAAATATTGCTGAGAATGTAAATCATATAACTTGAAAGTCATTTTCAAGAGAACTAAAAGCAGACTGCTGGAGTATTTTCTACCTCAATGCATGCATAGCCTGAACTGATGAACATGTCCAAGGAGTATTTAAGTTACATCACAAAAGGAGAAGCTACAGTGCAAGGAGCTTTGGCATGGGGGTCTCACCTTTGGCTGCAGCTGAGTCCCATAACCTCATCTCATGATCCTCTGCACCAGGCAAATCCTGCTAACACTCCCACAACCCAGGTCAGCCCAGTTTCCTTGGCCATGTCGGGGCCAAGTGCAGAAGAAGGACTGAAGCACTGCTTTGCAAATGCACGAGATGGCAGCCGGGCTGTGGGAAAGCAGGTGGGGAAGGGCAACTGTGCGAGCTTCAAACTTAAAGCTTGAGCTTGGAGAGGTCTGCAGAAATAATCTTCCTTCTACTCAAAGGCCTTGAGAAGGAAGCAGGGATGTCACATGGGGAGCGCCTTCCTGTGTGTTCCTACAGCATCAAATACAACAGCTCCCTGATGCTTTTTGAGGCCTCTGGAAACTAGCACAACACGAACAATAATACATTATCATCACTTTTAGTCCTTACTCGTTTTCTCCCAAATGCTTAACTCACCCAAAGGAGGGAGGGGACCTGAACCAGAAATGGAATACACATTCCCTGCAAAACAGAATCACATTGTAACTTAAATAACAGAGATGTTGTGTGCAGGTTGCTGACAGGTTTGAAGCCGTAGCTTAGAGAAGCCCTAAATCTCCTCCATATTTACACTGCTGGCTTCTCTTTCCCCCTCAGGAGCACTGCACGAATCGCTTACAATCCTTTCCTTGGAACCGGGTGGTAACTCTGTGCAGTCAAAAGCACTCTTGCTACAATTAAAGCTTGTCCCCTTTACTAACAGATATAATCACACTGTTCCACACCCCTTGCTTGGAGTGATTTGTACATTTTCTGAGCAAAACACTATCTTTCATTACATAGGAGTGTGTATAAAGTGTATTTTATTTACATACTCATAAGAAAACAAAAAGGCTTTGTCCTCAAGGACAGTATCAGGAGGGCTGGCTATGTAAACAAAAATCCTGTCTCCCACTGTGCTGTGCAGGTCCCATAATTTAAGAGTTACACCATGGAGTAAGGCTAGAATGTGACTTGCTACGTATGTAAAGAGGAAAGGCAGATGTTCTGCTTCAGGAAAACAGTGGATCTGCTTTTCCCAGTAGACGTGTGAAAGGCAGTCAGTGCCATAATGCAATCAGTGGTCATTTTTGGCTGATGGTTCTGCTTTGCCATTGCTCCTGCTGCCCAAAGCCCGTGGGACCGCCGAGCTGTCGCGTCGGGGGCCGTCCAGTGACCCCCATCAGTGTCACTCGAGCGCGCACATTGTCCCTTACCTTGTCCCCTTCAGTGGACGGGTGGGAAACAGCACGGAGCTTGAATGGGTTTTCTATCTATGCTTCCCAAAGGGGGGAGGAGAAACACGTCTAACAGCCTTACTCCTTCTCCCATTTTTTTAAATGATAACTAGCTCGGTGCAACAGGGATTGAACAGCATATCTATGGTATTTTTGTACAAGCACACAAAAAAAGATGCAAGAATCTTTTTCAACATGATTTTCTCATTAAAGATTTTAACCTAATTTAATACTTAGCTTGAACCCTTGTGGCAGCTAGCACAACCTAAGAGCTAAATCGTGAGTATTTAATGCAGAATAGAACATGTCATTAGCAGAGTGAATCTAACAACAGTTTAACTGCTTTTGTTATGGCAAAATCAATAGGGTCTCAACATTTAGGTCTTGATCTTGCACAGACATGTCCCTTTGTGGAGCTGTTTGCATGACTGGAGCCTCCATTTACTGCTATTATTATAGAGATAATTGGTGCATAATGAAAAATACTTAAACTGTCTCTATTATACAGAGCTGGTTTTATAATTTTCCATGATATTGTACTTGTTACTGAGTTGCAGCTAGGAACCCCACTGGGTTTGCATGTATAACTTATCTACCTTCCATCTTATGTGTGGTTGTTTGGAAATGCAAATACTCTTCTGCTTAAGCTTGGAACTGAGACAAACCTTCCTGCAACACTCTTTTTTTTTTTTTTTCCCTCTGCATTCTGTAAGTGTTTGCAGAGTAATTCCAGTACTGCAAAGTCAAATCCTGACCAGCTGAACCTATTATTACTGCTATTGTTATAGTTGTTTTTTTTTTTTTAATACAGAAGTTATGATTTTATTCTTGATTCTTTTCTAGCTCAAAAAACACCATTATAATTATTTTGTGATAGCATATGTGCCTTTTGTTGAGCCTTTTATGGCCACAGTCTTTCAACAAGACTGTGTTCTTGTCTTATTTGTCATATTCCACATTCTTGGCAAGATGGACAGGATTGCTTGAAGCTGATTTCCTGCTCTATTGTTAAGAGAATTCACTGAATGCTTCTTAATTCTCCCTGTGGCTAACTACTAGATGGGGCAGGCTTATCCAGCATTGGAGCTAAAGCACTCTTTTCCTACCTTCTTAGTCAAAATCTAGGTTAAAATAGCATTTTATCTGAATTTCAGAATAATTCTTGATTTGTTTTGAAACCTTGCAAATAGGTTATGAGCCCTTCTTCGGTTAAAGTAAGCTAGTAGTTCGCTGCTCAGCTCAGAGGAGCTAGGAAGACAGTTCTAGTTCTATAAAGATATGTTATAGATTGTATTTTCTGAGGGAAAAGTATATGAAACCCTCTAAAGAGAAGAAACCTCCAAAAAGCTAAAGACACAACTTGACTGCTGAGTTTATCCTGACAAGACTAAGGAATAGAAAACTTAAATAATAGGAGATGTGAAATTTCCTTTGCAATAATTAAACAGGATTGCTTAGGGAAAAGAGGTCACAGGTCAGTGAACCTTACTCCTCCTCTGTAGCAGTGCTCTGTACTTGTGCTGGATTCAGCTCTGCTTGTCACCTAACCTGTCTCATGAACGCTGGAATGAGTCATGCTCGAAGTGATGGAGATGGAACAGATCACCTCAGAACAACATCTGTGTCACTAGTGCATTTACATGGCTGTTGCAAATTAACGTATTATTAAGAAAGATCATCAGCAAAGCAAAAGAAAGACACAAGGTGGTTGCAACAGGTTTTTGCATAGGATTTTGTTCCCCTGAACAAACCCAGAGAGAGGGAAGGAGAGGGAGGAAGAAAGAGAGAATGGAAGACACTGCTGAGGAGGCACCAAAACACCCTGAACGACTGTTAGATGAACTCAAAAGTATCATGAGATGAAAAAGGAAAGTGAATACTTTAATACAATGGGAAGATTTCTTCAGCATAATAATAATAATAATTGGTAAATATGTATACCTTCACAGCATCATGCAGCTTCATCACACACACCCTTGCCACAAGCCAGCAGCTTTGACATTTCTGTTTGATCAACAGGAGGCAGGCAATCAAAGGAATACAGACTGCCGAGATCCACATTGAGCATTTGTAGGAAACATACAGAAAATCAGCTTTTAACTGTGTTAAAGAATCATGTCTTGAATTTGAGGACTGTATTAGAAGTGTTTATATTATCTACAAACAGGAGGGTTTTCCAGATTATTTATCTGGCAGGTTAGATGTAATGTGACAGTGTTGTCACAGTTTTTGCCATATCAGACTGAGCTAGATCAAAGCTGTTCTCAGGTTCCTTCCTTCTGGGAACAACATATTTATGCTGTAGGTCTTGAGATCTCAGTATGAAAAATCACAATGCATATGTGAAATAAAAGACAATGCAATTGCACTCTGAAGTGACCCTGACATGACTCTGGAAGAGTTAGACCCTGGTGTTGACTTCTGCCACAGGATCATGCACAATGCATGTTAGGATCTCTACATCTACACGGAGAAAGTTCTTCCACTGAGAGAGTTTTTCTTAGTTCTGATCTCACTATTTAAAATATTTGGAAATATTTCACATCTTTCCAGACAGAAGAAGGTACCAAAAGAAGAAAACAACCCACATTTTATTTTTTAAAAATTTTCATTAGTAATGCACTTTGAGGTCCCTCTTGAACAAGAACATATCAATGTTACTTTGTCTTTCTCCTCAACATAAGACAAACATTGGTAGCTGAGGCAGAGAAAGTTTCTTTTCATTTGACTATTTATAACAGACTTCAGAGTATGTGCATGACTTTTGCTGCACACTTACTATAAAAAAAAAAGTGCATACAAAGATAACAACACACATTCTACTTTGTTTGTTTAACTACAAATGCCCTACAAATTAATGGGTGACAGAAAAATCCTTTCCTTTCTAGCTTAGCTCAGAAACCACAAAGTCATTCAATTTTGGATCCATTCCTATTTCTCAGACTCCCCAGGAGATTTAGTAAAAGCAAGACATAGCTCTTTCCTGGAACCCCATGGGCTTTACCACATTTTTTCCATGTAGATAAGGCTGCTACACTCTGCATTTAGAAAGTCAAGATTTCATTTATAAGGTGCTGAAGCTGGAAGGCTTTCATGTTAGGCTCTCAGTTCACAATCTCCAGCGAAAGAGGAAATAGAGGGTATGTCAGCAGCATGCAGCCAAGCACAGAACAGAGACGTCTCAGTTCAGTGCATATGTTCACACAGCTGAGTGCTATCTAGAGATACCATGTGGGTCTGGCTAGTGAAATATTTACGTTAGCATAGCATTGCTTTCAGCAGCAGCACTTCAACAGCACCGCTTGGGTCCCATACTTAGTTACCATCTTTTAAGATTTCAGGTGTCTTGCAAAGGTTAAAAGCAGTCTTCATCACTTGAGTGATGACTCCTTTCTTGACTGGACATGGAGGAAGGAAACAAAAATAAAGAAAAAAATAAAGAACATGCTTGAGGAGCTCTGATTTTGTTCCTGAGTAGATGCAGTGACGTGGGAAACCCAGCATGACAAGCATGCAACCTGGGCACCGCCCTGGGAAATGTGTTACCACAGGTTCATGCCGAGGCAACAGTTCAGCCACCAAAGAACTGTTCCTGGTTCCTCCTGTTCTTTTCTCCACAGGTAGTGGACTCACCTGCAGTTTGTTTTTTTTTTACCAGGAATAAACCCAGCATGACAAGCATGCAACCTGGGCACCGCCCTGGGAAATGTGTTACCACAGGTTCATGCAGAGGCAACAGTTCAGCCACCAGAGAACTGTTCCTGATTCCTCCTGTTCTTTTAGCCTCTTCTCCACAGGTAGTTTTTAACCAGGAATAGCCTCTTCTTAGAGATCACCTTTTTAAACTGATGCTGAGATCTCTGAGCAGGACAGTGGTGGTGACTGGGGCTATTTTCCAGGCTCTCCCAGTCCTGGCTGCTCAGCCTGGTGACAGCTTGCAACCACTCATGGAGAAGAGGTCTGGAAAGTGGGGATATGGCTCACCTAAATTTTGGAAGGGGAGCAGGTGTTTTCAGCAACATGTCATGTTCAGCTCTGAATATGGACATTAGAGTGAAATTTTCCGGATGAAAATGCAAGGAAAACAAGCACATCTATCAGTAGCAGAGCCACTAAAATCAGGCTTGTTCAGATTTTTGTTATGACTTTCACATCTCCCCACAACAACAGCCACCTACAGTGACCCTAACTCCTCTTTTCACACCAGTCTTCCTTACATGCTACTTTCAGTGTTGCTCCTTTTACCTCATATTCCAGTCCCCCTTCCTCAGTATGGTCAATTCCCATTACCCATACACTCTAACCTCCCACTTTCCACCACTTCACTGCTTCTAGATGCCTCCCTGGTCAGCTGGGCAAGGAGCGGTGTGGCAGATTTAGAGATGGCAGATCAGCCAGGGAGTACTCATTTGCTATTATGTAGCAGAAGAACAAGCAGATGAATACGCTGCATTTGCACTAGTACTCCCCTCAGCAAGGCAACAAATTGTGTGCTGCTGTTCATTGAACATTTTAAGAATTTAAATCCCTTTGAGATCTTTATCCTTCTGTAAAATTCATTTGGAACTGGGCATCATTGGGGGAATGAGGGACAGATGGTATAATCACATAAGCCTCCTTTCACTGGGAAGCCATGTTAAAAAAAACAAGCAAACAAACAAACAAACAAAATCCACACAAACCAGGCAAAAGTAACAAAAATAACTCTGCTCCCTTTTGGAGACTTGATGCAGGCAGAAAGACTTGATGATTTGATAAAGATTATGCAGTGATCGGAGTGAGAAGCAATCTTTAGAATGTCCCTCAAAATGTGAAGCATTCTTTGGACACTGCATAGATGTGCTGTAGCATACAGATACCACCGAGCCACCGGCTACCAACAACTGTAAAGGCTGTGGGTGCACTGCACCAGACCCCGTGCTAGCTCAGGAGAAAATCCGCTTCCCTCCTCACTTTCCACTCTCTCTCCTCCAGCTCATCAGTTTTGGGACCCTTGCTGTGGTTCAGATATGCATGTCTACAGAGGCAGCCGGGAGCGTTTCAGAGAGGTGTGATAAGTAGCCCACAGCCCTCTGTGGGATTCTGAATTTTAGGACCACTCAAAGTAGGTGCTAGAGAACCAGTTTACTGAGCGTGCTGCGTAGGCCCTCAACACTACTGTCCAAACTACTGTCTCTAAAAGGTACTTCCAGAGCTGGTGGGTAGAACAAAGGATGCCCAGGTCACACATATCTTAATTGCTAGACACATTATTATTATACTATGCAAGAAATCTCGTGGAAATGTGTTGAAGTGAATGTGAAACCAGCTAAGCTACAGCATCTGAAAAATAAATCCGTAGAGCTGTACGAAAAGCGGTGCTGGAGGCTGCTGCGGACACCCCGCCGGCAGCACTGGGGGAAC
>NW_008610312.1:6198-7553 GCF_000691845.1 Merops nubicus | reverse complement strand
AAAAAATATATATATATATATAAAAGAAATGTAATTTATGTTAGAAAAAGTCTGAAAGAAACAAGTCACCCTACAGGTCTACAATGGGTTGGAGGGAGAAAATTCTTTGGTCTTTCTTACTTCACCTAGAATATTTTGTTTATAAAATCTGCCTTATGAATGTAAAAGCTTTCATTTTGTCCTTTTGAGCTGCTCACTTAATTTTGGAAAGGCCTAGAACATCCATCTTCAGACAAGAACAAATTAAAGGATTTAACAGTCTTCAGTAATCTTAGCATGCATTAAAAAAAAGGATGCAGGCAGATCTGCCTCAAAGCTCAAACCTGAATTTCTCTCATTACTGTTATGCCAAGGAAATTTAATGAAAAACAACAAATGACCCTCAAAGACAAGAAGAGGGGACAAAATATTCTGTTCTTACTTTCCTAATAGGTCTGAACCTTTTCTGCTGCTATGGAGAACAGTATAAGAACCACTCAAGACTTTGTAATCCCACTTCTTTAGGTAGAGTATATTGTCAGTTTCATAATTAACTGCTTCTGACCTAAATTTTGACCTTGCATTTGTACAAAATGTCTTTTTCCCTTCAAACTTGTCAAGATTTCAGGACAACAGTACAGGTACTGAGAGTTTGGTCCTATATGCAGCCTTCTTTGAGAAGATTGATTACCCTCTGCTTCCACAGTTACAGAGCTAATAAAGGGGAGTAAATGCAGTCCTTCTGAAAAAAAAAAAAAACCAACACTGCAACTGCACACAACCTAGAGCAGAGCATGATGGTGTCTTCACACCCTGCCAAAAAATCTTTGATATGATCTTTGATATGTGGTGATGACTTCCATACATTTGAAGCTTTCTTTACAGCTGGCAGAGGAAGACATGATCGACCAAGGTTCATGTTCAGTTTTATGAACATACACAATTGCTCCTAAGGTAATCACTCAGAGAACTGAAAGAGACTGATCCCGAACTGCAGTGTTACAAGATTAGAAATAAGGCTTGTTGAATAATAAGTGTAAATTAAACAGCAGGATTTTTCATATGGATATACCAGAATTAAATATTCCAGAAACAACAGCATTAGCAGCACAACTGTGCAAGTGCAGAGAAAAAAAGAAAAGTTGTCCCTAAAAAAGACAACTATTCTATGAATGTATATGATTAATGCAGAAATACTAAAAGGAAGATTTGCTTGTAAACTGTGTGTATTCACACAGTGTAATTCCCATTGTGTGTGCAATCACCCAAGACTATCTTATTACAGGAAAAAAAACACAGAATTGAAAAAAAAAAAAAAAAAGATGGAAAAAAAGCAACTGAGTTGAAAAAGAAAAGAAAAAAAAACAGAATTTTCA
>NW_008610312.1:1454-6114 GCF_000691845.1 Merops nubicus | reverse complement strand
GGGGGGGGGGATGGCACCTCTACTGCTACACTACAGACTTCAAAAATAAGAATGTACAAGTTTTCTACAGATAATTTCAAAGTAGCAACAACAGGGAGAGACAATGATTTTTGGAGACAAAATTTCTATTAAGAAGTATGACAGTTTTGTAATATGGATGCAATGTTAATGCCTCAAACACGTGACTTGAATATTATGTACTGCCAGTACAGCATTGCCTTTTGGTGGCATTCATGGGCAATTCTCATGGCACACATTTACCACAGGCTTATTAAGAACAGAAGCTCTGCAGAAGTTAAGGCAGGAAAGGGTCATATAGCAGTGATTGCATTTCTGTTGAAAATGGGCAGCAGAAATCAGGCTTGTAGCCAGTAGTCGTTATGATTATTTTTATAAAATCTCCAATCTGAAACAGCTTTTGTGCATGAATACACAAGTATGAACTTTTTTTTTCATTGATCCAGTGTATTGGTGTGTGTCAAAAGGCAGCAGAGTGAAGCTGAGTAGTTTTCTTGCCTGATTTGGTTTGTCTGTCCCAGTTAACCAACTGTAAGAAAGACAAAAACCAATTCTTTGTCTAAAAGAACTGATATTAAGAATACAGAATTCCTCATTAAAAATTCTGGAACGCTTGAATTTCTGGGAATAGAAAATAAACTGAGGTTTATTTTCTGTTATTGTTGCATTAAACATATACTACCTGGAAATAATACACATGAGATCTAATGCACAGACTCTAACAGTAATAAACTGACTTTAGTCAGTGTGGACCATTGGCTGTAGGACACATAGGTGTGTTCTGTTGCCTCATCAACCCTTCCTGCTTCTTAAACTTTTTTTTCCTAAAAACAAAAAAATAACTGATGTATTGCTAATCCTCATGAACAGCATCTTAACTGCTGGCAAATTTCAAAATCAACAAAATGCTTTTATGTTTTATATTCTGAGCAAAAATATGAGAATAAATTAATACTACACACCACATTTTTAACATTCATTATGACAACTTTTCTACCTGCTCTGGAAAATTATGTTTCTTTTGTAGTGTCAAGCATTACAAATGTCATTAAACTGCCTATTTATCTGGATATGTACATAAGTAAATTATTTCTATAATTTTAGCCTGTTTATTTGCAACAGGATAGGTTCATTGTGAATGTTTTACATCTAAACATTAAAAAGTTGTGAAATATTACAGATAACACAGAATTGATAGAAAAACAGGAAAACAAACAACATTTTCTTCTCAGTTTTTCTCTCATGGTATGTATACATCATGGGAAAATATGTTCTATAGAATATGCAAATAGTGAGCATTAATTACTTGCTATTTATAGAAGGTTTATGCATGAACCTTCTATAAATAGCAAGGGAAAGTCCCTGCTTCACAGGACACTGACCATTTTTAATTATCACAATTATGAAGACTATCATCATCCATCATAAAAGGACAACATAATGTATGCCTCAAAACTGTGCATATGTAATATGGTATAAATGGGACCTTCATTCTGTATTTTCTCTCAGTAGTTCTTTTTTAGTGCTTTCTAAGGCATTCTGTGAATATTATGTCATTGTCTTACAAGTGCTAATGTATTTTTCTTCCTAATCTGTTTCAACTATTAGGAAGTATCATTTATTTCCTTTTTATAAATGGACAACCGACAGTTAAAGTGAACTAAATGCCTGTGACCTTGTCACAGAATCTCTCTGAAAATCAGTACACAATCCTGCATCTGCTGAATCTCAGTCCAGTGCCCTAGCCGTCTCCTTTTGCACAACAGCTCTGAAAAATTATTGTAGATTCTACAGCTGCAGGAGTTTTCAAGGTTATGGGAAGGTCACTTCTCTGTTTTCTGTGAAATAAAAAAGAGAGGCTTTCACTTTTTAAAAATATTTGGAAAATTCTCACAAAAACAACTTTGTATCTTAATGTGACTGTCTTTGGAAATGCAAAAAAAATCTCAGTAGTTTATCTACAAATTGCCAGGTGCTAGAGCTCAAATAGCAACATCTGAGAAACCTGGCCTAATTAGATTTGCACATTGTGTCAACTCTGCTGCATTCAACCACACTATAAGGTGGTTCTGCCTCTGCTTTTGTCTAATGACTTCTCCAAAGAAAATGTAAAGTCATAGAAATTTAAAGACAGGTTTTATTAGATTATAAATTAAATTCATTAGCTTTTGTTATGGAGATGGCATAAAGAAAATTGTGAGTAAAGTGAGTAAATGAGAACAGAAATCAAAAGAGGTTAGAAATAACTTCCTTTCTGTCCATTGTGTCCTTGCAGGGCAGGTACATGCTTTTCAGCAAGGCTTCAAACAACTTGGTGGCTTTCTGTCATTTTCCAGGTTCTGGTCATTTCTCCTTGCTTGTGGGCAGCATCTTCCCATGAGGTCTGGCTGTCTACACCCTGCTTGGCAGTCCGAAGGCTCTGTATGAGCTGCAGGCTCACAGTACCCTGCTGCTGCTCTTGTTCTTCTGTTCTCTCACTCTTTGGAAAAGACACATTTCCCTCCCTCCTTTAGGGGTCTCCTAAACTGTCAAACTGTTCAGTGAATGACCAATGTTAGTTCTGTCAAAGAGGACTAAAGATCATCACTACCACTATCTTCCTTCATAGCAGTGGCTCCAATGGAGAAAGTGAGGATGGCCAATGTCCCAAGCAGGGAAAGTCCCTGGTTCAGAGGACATTGGACATCTTCATGTGACTTCGCCTTGTGGTGGGGCTGGGATTTTCCCTCAGGCTTGATGAGAGGCTGGAGCCCCTGAGCACAAGGGCCTCCTGGGTGCAGGCAGCACAGCAATGCAGGCGGGGAACCCTGGTGACCTCCTCAGAACAGAATGCCCTGACTCGGCTCCTCTGAGGGCTCTCAGGGAAGAAGGAGTCACCCTGTGTCATCAGTGGGATGACATATACCTGTTAGAGTGGGTCCAGGGGAGGGCCACAAAAATTATTAGGGGCCTGGAACACCTCTCCTATTAAGAAAGGCTGAGAGTTCTGGAGTTGTTCAGCCTGGAAAAGCAAAAGCTCAGAGAAGACCTTATTGTGGCCTTCTAGTACACAACAGATAGGGACAGACTTTTTAGCAGGGCCGCTACAGGCCAAGGACAAGGTGTAATGATTTTAAACTAAAAAAGGATAGATTTAGACCAGATATAAGTATGGAATTTTTTAAAATGAAGGTGATGAAATGCTGGAACAAGTTGCCTTAGGGAGGTGGTAGATAACCCATCCCTGGAAACATTCAAGGTCCATTTGGCTGGGGTTCTGAGCAACCTGATCTAGTTGAAGATACTCATTGCAAAGGAGTGGAGTTGGACTAGATGACTAGATGACCTTTAAAACTCCCTTCCAACCCAAAGCTCTATGATTTTATGATTCTGTGATTCTACGATTTTTCTTGCATTCTGCTACAACTAAGTATGACTATAAATCCATATTGGTAGAGTTATCTAGTTTTTTATAAGTGATTATCTGTATTGGGTTTGTGTGGTGGGCTTTTAGTAGTGAGAAGGGGGCTAGACAGATGTCTTCTGTAAGCAGCTGCTAGAAGTTTTCTCTGCTCTGAGACAGACCCACCTCTGGCCAAGGCTGAGCCCATCAGTGACTAGGGTAGCACCTCTATGATAACACGTTTAACAAGAGCAAAAAAGAAACTTTTGGGAAAACCTGCAGCATAGAGAGGAGTTGGATGTGAGAGAAACACCTACTCAGACACCGAGGCCGGTGAATGTCCTGGTCTGAGGTAGAACAGAACTAACTCGGTTCAGTGACCTTACTTTTCATCTAAGTCTCTTCTAAGTGACTGCACTTTGTGAAGAGAACAGCACATTTTTGCAGACAGGGTCAGTGACAACACTCCATGTTTAGAGTTACCACCAAAGACTAGTGTGCAGACCAAGGTCACTGCTAAGAAAATAAAAAGCTGCACCGGCGGGAAGAAGCAGACAGAACAGGTGACCCTAAACTCACCAGTAGAGGTATTCTATCTCATACATGTTATATTCAGTACAAAGCTGAGGGATCGTGGTGGTCAAGTTCTCTTCTTCAGTGGCCAGCATCTGAGGAGGAATCTGTTTGTTTTGCCTGTGATCCTGATCCATGTGTTCGTGAATGCAGTTTCAGAATCCAGCTCCTGAAACTGGTTCCCATCTGCTGCTGAGTGCACTCTGGGACTTTTCCCCAGTGCCTGTCCCACGGCATCAGTGGTGACCACAACAAAATTGCTTTCAGGTGGGTTTGGGTTCAATATTGCTTTTCTACATGTTCGTATATATTCCATTTTATTGTTATTATTTAATTAAAGCTGATTCAGTTTTAATTTCTAGTCTGTAACACTTTCTCCCCTATTCCCCTTCTATTCCCCTTTGGGAGCAGAGATGGTTTAATGGAGACCAAGCTACAATTCATCTAGTGGCCAGCCCAGCTCTAAACCTTGACAATGACAAAGGAGACAGGGAGGTGCACCAGAGCAGAGTATCCCATGCAGCCTGTGGCAAGACCACAGAATGTCTCCCTGAAACCCATAGAAGTTTAGAGTGGAGCAGATGTCCACCTGCAGCTTGTGAAGAACTGTAGTACGTGAGGAAGACTCACACTGGAGAAGTTCATGGAGGACTGTGTTCTGTGGGAGGAACCCCACACTGGAGCAGG
>NW_008610312.1:0-1427 GCF_000691845.1 Merops nubicus | reverse complement strand
AAGAGTGTGAACAGTCCTCCTCATGAGGAGGAAGGAGCAGCAGAAATAACATATGATGAACTGACTATAATCCCCATTGTCCATCCCACTGAGGTGCCATGGGGGAGGAGGTAGAAAAAATTGAGAGCCTGTGAAGAAAGGGTGATAGGAAGGTGTTTTTAAGATTTGGTTGTGTTTCTCATTGTCATACTTTGATTTCATTGGTAACAATTTAAATTTATTCCCCACCCCAAGCTGTGTCTATTTTACCCATGACAATAATTGGTGAGTGATCTCCCCATCCTTGTCTCAACCCACAAGACTTTCGTGGTATTTTCTCTCCCCGTCCCACCAGAGGGAAGGAGCACGCAAGCAGCTGCATGGTGCTTTGTTACTGGCTGGGTTTAAGCCACAACATTATCTCTTAACTAATTGCAAGGATGTGAAATTGCGTTATTTCAGGTTATTGGCTGCATTATCTCAAGGCTAGCAATAACTTAATCAGAGACTCTACAGACTTGATCAAAATGTCAGAAGTGTGAGAATCAAAGATACAAATAATTTGAGAGGAATATAAAGTGCAGGCTGAAAAAGCAAATATGTTGTTGCAGAGCTTGGGAATTTTCTCACATCATTCTTTTAATTGTCTGAGCCTAGATATTTGAAGCGAACAAAAACAAAAAATGAAACCAACCCACCAAAAAAAAATACAAATATAACAACGCCTAAAACTTCATTGAGAACCTGTGCTGATGAATGAGTAACTGTTTAATATTAGAACATACTCAGATGGGCCATTGTTTCTTTACACCATAAATTCTCCAGAAACTTGTCTGTCATCATTGCTTTTCATGTATGGACTCAGAAGCTGATGGAGCTGATACAGTTTAGGAAACTCTAATGCCATAGTAACTAATACTAACTCCTCAAAACTGTTTTTTGCTCCACATTTTCTGTTTCTTAAGAAAAGTTTAAGCTTCTTTTGACTGCACGTAAATGCCTGCACCACAGAGATTTCCTCCATTTATAAATCATATTGTTATAATTACTGAAATTAAATACAGGAAGTAATGTATTTAAGATCTATACAGTTGTTTCTAGACCTATTGTATTCTGAAATTAACAGATCTAAAAGAAGATGTTTGTAGAAAAACTATTAATGGTAATTTCTAAAGACACCTCAAACTTATTACAGGATTTCCTCTTATTTATTGTATGTCTGGAATATTAGTACAAGGGAACTTGCTTATAAAAATATCAAGTTTTGTAATAGAAGGAAATACAAAATCTTTCAAAGGAGACAGTCCTCTAGTAATGGCAAGGGTCATCAATATCAGCATATGGGGTACTCTGAGATGTCACCACTTGTTTACCTGGAAGACAATACATTGTCTTAAGGGGACAGTTGATGGTTACCACACAGTGGAGAATCATAGAATCATAGAATC
>NW_008610311.1:22258-22566 GCF_000691845.1 Merops nubicus | reverse complement strand
CTCCTCTCTCTGCCCCCTTCTACACTGCAGGCTCAGCTAGCTAAATGCCTTTGGAAATGCTATTATCTCCTGTGCTCTCTGGGGCCAGGAGCAGCTTGAAGATTTATCATCTGGAACAGGAGGCTTTGTTTAGTCCTGTAAAGCACAGAGCAGTTAAAGAAGGAACAAAAACTAAACCCCAAACCAGATACAAAGTTCTCTCTACATCTCATGTCCTTCGTTTGCTCCCTCCCATCTGGGGACGTGTGTGGGTTTGGTTTCCTAGTATCATTCAATACTGTTTGGTGGTGGGATGGTTGGTGGGGAGA
>NW_008610311.1:14158-22232 GCF_000691845.1 Merops nubicus | reverse complement strand
CTGCTGTAACCAAAGGGTATAACTTGTTTCCTGAAGAGTGTGAAAGAAGAGGCCAGGTCAGATTCCCCAGTACAAGCTTGGTTTAGAGGCCAGCACTGCTGATTTCCCCAGGCACAGCAGCACTGGTGCTGCCTCTTGCTCCTGAAGGGTGCTGACTGCCTGCAGCCTTTCCTTGTGTGTGATGCAGGGCTGAGCATCCAGCTTGATCTGTGCCTGAGCTCACCATCCACGCTCCCCATCTCGTCAAAAAATGCTGGTTTAGCAAACCCAGAACACTGTGAGAGAAGGGAGGGCTCTGTTGGGGTGTTTTGGGCCCCGTTAGCATTCTGTGTGTGCCATCTCAGCAGTGAACGTGGCTGTCAGTCCTGGTGCAGGCGGGCAGCCTGGCAGCACGGGGCCAGCCTGTGCCCCCCCTCTGTGCCCTGTGCTGCAGTGTGGCTGGTGGCAGTGGCAGCCCCACCCTGGGGGCTCGGGGGGTGTCAGGCAGGGGGAGCCTCCTCCTGGACCCTGTGATCTGTGGGAGACACATCAGCTGTGGGCAGGAGGGAGTTGTTCCCTTTCCTTGGGCAGAACTGCAGAGGGGAACAGCTTCACTGCTTTGCTCTTTCTCTTTGTGTCTTCCTAGTGTGCTCCACTTGGTATTGCATTTTCTTTGCCATTTCCCTGGCCAGGTAGTTTCCTATACACAAGAGGCTAAATGAGAACAAACTCTCTTGTGAGATTTATTGCAACTCCTGCTTCTAATCAAGCCAGAAAAATAGAGCAGCAGACTTCCTTCTATAATCCTGTTCTCTCCCTTCCAGCCCCGGCTGGAAACCAGAAGTACAACAAGGTAGAAGAATGCAGAAAAAAAAAGTTAAAACAAATGTTCTGGAATCTCTAAAAGGAACGTGGGGTTTGGCCTGAGGCAAGGGCTCGGGGTTGCAGAGGGGATGTGGGGGATTCTCCCTTCTCTCAAGTGATTTTTGGTTCCACTTCCTTAGTGTTTGGGTTTTTTTTTGCATTCCCCTCCATTTCAGTAACTTCATTGCCAGGATGGCAGCACGCACGTGTTGCCAAAGTCAATCCATCAAACGTCTGTGCCTAAGGCAGGCTTAGGAGTGGTGAATGGGAAGAGCTGGGTTTGATCTATTAAGTCCATTATCCTGTCCTGGCTAGACAGGACACCAGCCCCATGCCCCAGGTTTGCTGTGCAGAGCCACAGATGGGGCTGAGCTGGGACATGCATTCCAGATCCCAACAGCCTCAGCCTGGGGTCCTCCCCTGGACCTGCCAGCACCCGGGTGAGGGGTGTCCTCCTCCTGCAGCCCCCTCTCTCCAGAGGCAGGTGACCCAGTGCCTGCTGTCCTGGGGGTGGCAGGCAGAGCAGCCTCCCAGCACTGCTCCCTGCCGTGCTCCAGAGGCAAGGAACTGAACACAGGGGCCTGGGAGTCCTAATTAGTCCTCATTTCTAGCCTGTTAAAACACCCGTCTGTCACTCTGCTGCAGTAATGAGATTTGAGGAGATTAACTGGATGCTGCTTAAGCTCCTGAGCATGGCAGCGTGGTGAGTGTGCTGCTGCTCAGCCCCCAGCCCTGCTGGCAGCACCTGCACCCTACACAGCTCTGGGTTTGGGTGGGGCTGGCATGGGAGATACCCCCAAAATCTGCTGCAGGAGCGGGGTGGCTGATTCAGGAGGTGCCAAGCGTAGCAGCAGCTCAGCAAGTTGCTGCCTTGGCAGCATTTAGGGAAGTGTTGCCATTTGGGCACAGGGTAAGACAAGATTTCCAATCCTTTAAAAAAACTCTGGTTTATCTTTTCTTTCTAGGGCACGGGGACTATTTTACACACGTACTCACTGTGCTGCATCCTTCCCTTTCCAGAGGCAGTTTCAGCTGGGGCTGTGATTTTTGTTTTGTTTTAGTGCCCTAAACTGTCACGTAGTGTTGCTCTGCCCAGCTCAACAGCTGCCACCTCCCAGCCCAGAGGTGGGTGGAGTGAGCCTTGTTTTTGCAGTTTGTGAAACATTTCAGGACGTAAGGCACTCGTTAAATTAATGATGTGAGCCCTTGGGCATTGAAGACAGACGTGAGCTGCAGTTCTGGATCGTAAGGACTTTGAGGCTTATCCTTGCCCTAATAATAATTCCCTACTTTGGGTTTTTCACTCATCTCTTAGTCCAGATTTGAACCCACTGCAGGATGGTGGAAGGATTTAGCAGATGGACAACAAGGCTTTTCTTTGCCTGTGAAGCAAATTTATGTGAGTGTTGGTAGGAAAATGGGAAGAGACAAGTGTGTTTTCATTGGGAGAATGGGAAAAATCAGAAAAATTTGTTCCTGCCTCTTGAAAGAGAATGTTTGCAGGATATGAGAACATTCTGTATAGTTGCATTCACTGTACAGTGCAGGTGCACCTGACATCAATTCTCCTGCTTAAGGAGAGAGATTTTAGCTTGCAAAGTGCCTTGTTTCTGCCCCGTTCCCCATTTCCTCCTCCCTGAGGAGGGGCTGACAGTATGGTGCTGGCTGCTCCCCCATGGTGATGCCAGCGTGCAGGCTGGGTGTTCAGGGCAGTGCTGTCTCTGCAGGGCTTTCAGCTCTGTGGTGGGGCTGTGCTGGTGAAACCTGGCACCTCGTCCCATGCTGGACAAGAGAGAAAAGGCAGCAGGCATGGCACTGGGCACCACCGAGACCTCCAGGCAGCTTCAGGGGCTACCCACGATTTCACAGGGAACCAGCTGCCAACAAAAACCTGGCTATGGCAGGAAAACCTTCTGTCACGTTTGGTGATGGGCCCCAAGTTTGGGTTTGAATGGAGAGTGTTCAAGGGGTTTCTCCTCACCCCTCCCCTTCCCCACCCATTCTCCCCTCCCTGCATTGTAGTGTTGTGGTTTCACACAAGCCTCCTGTTTGTTATGGGGCAGAGGAAGGGGTGAGAGCCATCTCTGACCCTCTCCCTCCCTTGGCAGGTTGCATGTTAGGGAGCTTGTCCCCAGGAGGCCAGCCTGCAGCCCCACAGAGCATTGGTTCAGTGGCTGACCAGTGCCCACTTGTCCCAGCCCAGGGAGCAAGGGGCCAGCCCCTGGCACGGGTGCCCCTTGTCCCTGCCCGATGGCTCCTCAGCCCCAGCCAGGCCAGGGGTGCTGCCTGGGGGACTGGACACCTGGGTGGATTCAGCTGAGTGCTTGAGTGAGCTGCCAGCAGCTTGGCTGTCTGAGGTAGCAGGAAGGGCTCCCCGTGTGCCCTGGGGCAGTGCCATCCACCCCACGCCCTGCCCAGGCAGTACTGCGAGATACCCCCAACCACGGAGACTGACGTGTGAAAGGAGACTCTGCACCCTCAGCCTGGCCTCCTTTACCTCCCTCCTGGCTTGGTGCTTGGTGCCCTGGCAGAGGTGTCACAGCCTGGAAGCACAACTGCTGCTCTCCTTCCAGCCCTCTGGTGTTGGGACAGGAATGAAAGCTGAGCTGCTCACCCTGGAGCCTGAGCTGGGTAGAGCAGAGGAGGTGGCAGGAGCCAGGCTGGTGGCATGCCACAGGCTGTGGCAAGCTCTGCTCCTGCCACTGCTGGGCTCAGTGGGAGACCTGAGGCTGCTCCTTCATTTTCCACATCCTGCTCCCCTCAGTGTTTGGATGATAAATTCACTGAGTGATGCAAACGACGCATATTCTGTTTGGTACAGAGTTCTTGGTGTTATGATTGTTTTTATGGAACGGGGAAGGTTTGGGCTGGTTTCATCACCAGGACTGAGAAGTGGGTTCTTGCAGCTGTGGGCAGTGCCACACTGGGTGACAGCAGGGCAGGAAAGGATGGCACTCACCCAGCTTGCATGTCTCAGGCAGGCCCCATACCAAGAGCATCAGAGGGTGGTGTGAGGAAGGCCAGGGTGGCATTATGTACCTGGAAAAGAAGGCTGCTAGTGCTTCCATCTCAGTTAGTGAGGCCTCTGCCCTCAGACGTGGTGTCTTAGCTTTGAAGAGAACGTGACAGACATTTACCACCTAACCTCTGGGTCTAGGAAATGGAAGAACAATGCAGCATCTATCTGAAATAGCAGAAGAGATTACCCTAAACTGGAATTTGGCCAGGATGCTGTCTTTAGTTCTGCTAATCTTGCAAAAAAAACCAAAGAAAAATGCTACAAAGACTTTCTGCAAGACTGCAATCTTCATTTTCCAGTCTGCTTCTGAAGGGAGAACATGCAACAACACAGCTGCTCTTCTCACACCACGGGACAGGGATCGTTCCTGCCTTAGGGAAAGGACTGTCCCTTACAAGTCACCAGCAGCAATTTCAGTTGATTCTGGTTTTCAGACTAGGTCCAATGTTAGTTTATTGACAAGCTAATGATAATGTGTCCAACGAACCAGCTTTTCCAGTCTGCTTCTGAAGGGAGAACATGCAACAACACAGCTGCTCTTCTCACACCACGGGACAGGGATCGTTCCTGCCTTAGGGAAAGGACTGTCCCTTACAAGTCACCAGCAGCAATTTCAGTTGATTCTGGTTTTCAGACTAGGTCCAATGTTAGTTTATTGACAAGCTAATGATAATGTGTCCAATGAACCAGTTGAGATGGGAGAAGTGTGGCAAAGAAATGAAAAAAAAGGACCAGAGGGAACAAAGGGGGAAAGGGAGTAAGGGCAAAGCTGGAGTGGAGAAAGCGTGTGAGGAAATTCCAACATGCTTGAAATGGAGAAGGGGAAGGCTGGAAAAACTAGTCTGAGAGCAAAACTGACCATATTGGAACAACTGAATACTGCCAGTGAACAGTAGAAGAGAGAAGGTTGTAAGTGGGAGCAAAATTCAAAATACTGGCAGCTTTGGTAGGAGAGATAGAGGAGCTGAAGAGATGCTTTTCTGGGCACAGGGAACTGGAGGATAGGCAGGACTCCTCTTCATCAGAAACAGTGGAGAGTGAAGGAAGATGCTCACAGTGCCAACAGCTCCTGTTATCCAAAACTCCTCTCCTGGCTTCTTACTCAAAACTGAACCAGAGCAAGAGGTGCAGGAATTATTTCTGGCTCCTTTCAGCCCTTGAAACAAGCTTGGGTTTGGAAAGCTCAGGGAGTTGCCATCGAGTTACTGCATTGCAAGTGATGCATTTTTTTCACCAGCTAACAACATTTTTTCATTCCCTCGTTGGTGCCTAACTGATCCTAAAATGAGCTTCAGTCTCTGGTGGGCTCCAGTGTCTGTGGGTGTGTGCAGGAGCAGCTTGGTCTCACTTGGGTCAGCTCTCCACACTCCACGTTCAGATGGGCTCAGCTTGGTTGCCTGCTGAGGGCGTGTGGTGCCTCAGCTTCCTTTGCTCTGGGCTCCTGTGCTCTGAGTCAAAACTTCTCTGGTTTTACAGTCTTGGGTAAGCCCCTGCTTTTAGATCACTTTGAGATAGACCCGTGCAAGGAGATTAAATTAGTCTCAAGATTTTTTTCCTCTGAATCTCATCTGCCTTGTTCTAACATCAGGATGCAGGTCTTGCCTGAAGCGTGTGGCTCAGAGAATTGCACGGGCAGGGAGATGAGTGACTTACATGGGAGCCCTGAGCTATCAAAATGTAAGGAAGTTTGATTAAGTATGATCTCAACGCCCTTTTCCTGCAACACCCCTTCTTGTGTTTGCAATGTGTTTGTTAGTGTCTCAAAGCCCTTAGTACAGCAAGATCCAGGAGTCAGAAAGACAAAAGAAGTACAGCAAGATCCAGGAGTCAGAAAGACAAAAGAAACACAGCCCAGCAACCCAACTTCTTGGCATTTGCCTTTGAAGAAATGTCGTGCATGAAATGACTTTTTTTTTTTGCTACTTCCCTTTTCATTGCTTCCCCCAATCTTTATTATTCTCAGCAGCGACTGTATTTACGCATTTGCCTCTTCCCAAACCCCTGCACAGAGAGGGGCTTCATCAGGGGGTGGTTTAGCTGGGCTGCTGGAGTGGGCAAAACAATGGGGCTTTACCAGCCGCTGCTGGCCAGAGGCTCCTCTGAATTCCCAGCAGGAACAGTTGCCTCTTTCATGCAGCGCCTGTGGGATGAGCAGAGGATTGCTACACCCAAAGCAGCTCCATGAGCAGTGGCTCTGGGAGGAAACGCTGCCCAGGACACCGCCTGCAATGCCCCCAGCTACTCCAGTGTGAGAGACTCTTTCTTCCAGGCCCGGGCTGTGTTTGCCTTCCACATGCAGTCCCTGAATAGCTCCAGTCTGGAAAACGTTTAGGAGAGCAGCTAACTTTTCTCTTAAAGGAGGAAAAAAAAAAGGAGGGAAAAAAAGAGAAAAACGTCAGGGGTAATGAAATAGTTTCCAATGGTTGATGCAGTGTGGCCAAACCATTTGTAATAATTTCCTTTAAATTCCTTTTATATAGGAAGAATTAACTATGAAATCATGAATCAGGAAGCAGTCATCCCGCCAGCCACTCAACATGTGCAGAGATCAGAGTGAAGTGAGAAAGACACAGAACAGCAGGAGACTTGCAAAACCCTTTTTTAGCCTTCTCTTTTTCTTCCTCTCTTTGTTTAGTGTACACATCCCTGTAGAACTAACATTTCGTACCCAAAAGGAGCTGTGGGAATCTCCTGCTGTTCCCTGTCTCTCCAGTGGCAGCCCTGAACCTTCCTGTCCTGATGTGTCTCATCTGCCTGGGTTTCCTGATGGATTTTGCCATCCCCAGATGTTTGGATACCTGATTCATCTCGAAGGAGACTGTGAAACATTAAGTGTTTCTAAATACCAGCTTTATAATTGCTTTGTTTAACTTTGCAACACTCTGAACTTATTTTAGATGATAATAAAAATCACTGCTGGGTTCCTTCAAAGGGTTTTGCTGTTGTTGCTTCTAAATCTGTGTGCACACAAACCGTAGCAGAGTTATAATATTCCTATTTCCCAGGTTAATATTTTTCCAATTCTCTTTTCCAAGCCCTCTGTAAAGAACCCTGTCAGGAGTGCCCTGGCTCTTGTGTGAAAGAGGACTGAGGTTACCTGAGGGCTACCAAGTTGAAGTTAAGAAGTTTCCCCAACAAATCCTGAAGTCAGAAGAAGACTCATGCCTGTTGTCTACAAAGATCTGCAGGGCTACAAAGCTGACTTCAGTTGCACCTGAATTTGGCTTATCCCAAAAGCCTGCTTGGCTTACACTCTGGAGGTCTGGCCCTGGCCTCTGCTGTCTCCTGCCCGAGTGGGAGATGGAGATGCCTGTCTGGAGCCCAGCTCAGGTTGAGCTGCTTCTTCTCACGTTGCTCTGATCAGGACTGAACTTGAAGTACAGACGCCTGAGTCCAATTTCCCTGAAATGTGGGGTGTTCAGCTGCAGGGTTTTTATCTGAGTCTGTCTCGTCTCTAGCTTGGCTCCAAGAGGAGGGAGAGTAAGTATTACAGGCCAGGAGACTACAGATGCAAAAAATTATAGGCTTTAAAATGTCACTAGCTGAGCACATAATGGATATTCTTTGGATTTTGTGATTAGCTGTTGTGTTCTCTCAGCCAGTGCTGCCTTCCTGATGCGATTCATAAAGGAGTCTCAGGCCATGGCCAGGCAAGCCAGGTTCAAAAGTGGATTCCCTGGGAATGCCACTGTCTTTTGCAACATTGCCTTTGTTTCTTTTGAGCAGGACAAGCTTGTTGATGTACACCTAACTGTGACTCCCACCCTCTTTGCCATCTCGGCTTCCAGCCTGAGTCCAACAAGATATCATCCACCCAAATGTCTGCTTGCACACTGCAGAACCAAGGGGGTTATGAAACAGTTTATGCTGCTAAATCATGCTGTCCTGCCCAGCATTTCAGATCAAGGGTGGTGCCTTAGGTTCAGGATTCACAACCAACTCCCATCTCTGCCCAGATCCATGTGAAAACCCAGCATGGTGAAGTGCTGGGGTTAAACCCCCAGCCCTGAAGGAGGGTTGGCATAGGGATGGTGCCCACAACCAGGCAAGAAAGCCCCTCCTGATGGGTTTTCACCCAGGGCCTGGCCAGCCTGGGGTGGGAGCTGATGAGGAGATCACCCCCAGGTGCCCCCACTTTCCACATTCACTTGGAGGTGGGGCAGGAAACCACCTCTATAAGAGCTGACTGTGCTGGCAGTGGGGCTGGGGGGG
>NW_008610311.1:0-14052 GCF_000691845.1 Merops nubicus | reverse complement strand
TGTGTCCCTGTGCTCCTGGCCTTGCTGCTCCCATTGCCCCTGGCTTGGCTCCTGGGCTGGCTGCTCCCTTCTTCATGTGCCCTGTGGTGGGTGAGTGCAGGGACCTGTTCCTCCTCTGGCTGTCTGGGGCTTTGGGGCTCTGGGGTGAGATGTGGGAGCAGAGGGAGGGGTTTGGCTGCTGGGCTGCCTGCTGGTGATAATGTCACTCTGTGTTGGCCAACTGGTGAGCAGAAGAGAGGCCTGAATGCTGCAGGTGAAGCCAGGCTCTCCCTCTGCATGGGACTGTCTGTGCCCAGGGCAGCTCTGTCTGCACTTCATGCACTCCCACTGCTGTGTCTCCATGTAGCCCCTTTCCTATTCTACTCAGGTGGCTGAAGTGCTGGGGTTTAAACCCCACGTATGTCAGGGCTGACATATGGATGATGTCCATAACCAAGCAGGAAAGACCTTCCTGGCTGGTTTTCACTCAGGGTCTGGCCAGCCTTGGATGGAAACCAATTAAGAGATCACCAATTAAGGGTGCTCCTGCCTTCAGGTTTACCATCAGGTGTCCTGCCTCCAAGTTAACTTCAGAAAAGCTGGTTCTGTCTGCAGTGCTTTGGTGGGGAGTTTACCCACCTAGTGAGTATGTTATGGAGGGCTTCCAGTTGCTGGAAGGGGCCCCCCAACCTCCCATGGCAGGCAGAGCCCCCAGGGGTGGTGGGACATGAGTACAGCTGGGAGCAGAGGAAGGAACAGGTCTGTAATGACAGCATGGTTCTGTGGTCGTGGCCTCCTGGTTGGAGTGGGACAGGTCACCTGGGTCCCTGCCTGATCTGCTGCTGTCCTGCACTGTGGTGAGTCCATCCAGCTTCTGTCTCCTCCAGTGGCTGGCCCCCTCAGGGCCCTGCTACATGATTAAAACTGGGGGGAGTGATCAGGCTTGTGTGCTGCCTGTTAATGATGATACCCTTCCTGTTGGGCTACGTGGCCAGCAACAGAGTGGCCCAGAGGCAGAGCTTGCCTGGCTGGGTGTCCCCTGCCCAGCTGGCCTCTGGTGGGTGAGGCCATGGAGCAGAAAGGAAAGGGCAGGGCTGTGGGGCAACAGGGAACAAAGCAGGGCTGCACAAACCAGGGGATCCCATGCCCCACAGCACAGTGGGATGCAAAACGTGTAGGGGATTCCCATGCTGGCAGAGAAAGGGTGTCTTCATTTCATTGCTGGGACTCTGCAAGGTTTCTCCAGCACCTTGCAGCACTTTGACACCGTGCCTCCATGCCAACATGCTGCCTCTCACCACTGAGCTCCTCCAGCAGCAGAGCCTGTGTGGCACCAGGCCAGCCTCTGACTTCAGGGACACTGGTACAAACCCAGGATGCTGCAGCCAGCAGGGGTGGAAGGGCTTAAAATCTGCATATATGGCAAGTGTTCCCAGCTGTCAAGGGGCTGATGGTTTAGGCTGGTGAAACAGCAGAACAAAAGCAACGTATATGTGGAGTGGGTGCCTGTGAATCTCCTCTGTGACAGGAGACTCCACAACATCCACACTATCCTTGTCCCCACCAAAGTGAGCCATGAATTAGCTCTAGGAAAGTCCAAGGAGTGCAGCAGAAAGCAGCTGGTGTTGAGTCAAAAAAACCCCCCAAATCTTAGCTGGATTTGTCAACAGCAGGTAGCACTGTTGTAATTTATTGTGGTTGGCACTGAAGCTGGTGGTAGCATCAACTCTAAGAGCAGTACGTTGTGTTGGCCTAAATCTACTGAAGGACAGACTTTCTCAGCAGCATTGGTGAGGCTGGATGTGTATCAGAGGAGCAATGGAGTTGGGAGCTTGGATGGGAGGTTCTGGAGACCTGGAGACAAGGCATTGTCTGTTTTGAGAGTCCTTGACCACAGAATGACCTTCCTTAAATGATGCTAAGCTGCAGACAAATGTGACCTCTTTTGAGGCATGCTGCAAAATTCCTCTTTGGCCAGGGCCCTTTCTGCTGTAATTGCTTGTGTCCTCCCTCTTGGGCTTGAGAGAAACCATTTCTCCTTGGAAGTCAGCAGAGACCCAGGACAGCCACGAGGGCTGTGGGCTCTGACAGCCCTGCAGTTTGTTGGCTGAGGAAGCACCAGTAACACATTTTGAGCCTTCCTCCAGGCAAAGGAGGGCACGTCTGAAGGGATGGATATCCACCCAGCACCCGAGGAGAGCTCTGAGTTCTCAGCAGGGTTTCCTGTGCTGGCAGCTGCTGGTTTGGAGCAGGCAGCCTGCGTGTCCCCACGCCAGCCAGGGCAGCTGGGGGTGGCTTTGTTTGCTGTTGATTTCGTGGCAGTGGTGCTGCTCCAGGCCACTGCCTTGGTGTTGAGGAACAACAACATCCTAGAGGAGACACCCAGTGAACTGCTGACTGCTCCACGACTGCCCAGGGTGCGTGGGCAGCGGTTGGACCACCCTGGTGGCATGGACAGAGCCAATGTGCTCACTGGCATTTCAAGGGAACAAAAGCTGGGAACAAAAGCTAGGAAAAAAAGTCTTTGATCCAGTTCAGAGCTGCAGTTGGACCCGAATTGTAAACGTCAGATCCAAGTGCCTTTCTGCTGGGGAGGGATTTTAAACCCCAGTCCAGGTCCCGAAGGTGGGGCTTGAGTTGGTTTCCATGGGAAGAAAATTGTGCTGAGAACTGAGTGCCCTGTAAAGTGAAAATGCAAGGTAAAGAGAGGAAGCCAACGGGCAGCTGAGGAGATGGAAGAGGCCAGCAGGCAGGGAAGGCAAGAAGTTGGGTATAACTGCTCTGTGAACAGACAGGACAAGTTTCCCAGTGAATTAGGGCCTCCCCTTCCACCCCCCACCAACTTCCCTTCCCTGAAACACTCAGAAATAATGCAATTTCTCCCCAGATGGCCTCTGGGTAGCTTCTTGCCATTATTGTGGTATTTAGTTGTGGAAGAATCATTCAAGAGGAAAAAAAGCATTAGAAGTGAGACCAAGCCACGAAGCGCGGATCCGATTCCAAACGTTCCCAGGCACAGGGGTACTAACGGCTGGTCTCTTGGTACAAGCTGACTTCTAGGACAACCAACCCAAAAGGTTGCTCCAAGAATCAGACTGGTGATTTCTGACTCGGATATCCTCCTGAGGCTTTAGTCCATGTGTGCACATTCTGGCTGGCAGTCTGAGGAGGGGGAGCCCTTCTGCTTTGGGACAGCCTTGGGAAGGATAGAGCCTCCCCCAGAAAAACACATCTGTGTGGGACTTTCAGGCTGGATTTCTGGGCCAGTGGTTCTGATAAGCCAGCTGCAATCTCTGTGTGCTTTGCCAGCTTCAGGACTGTTGTTCAGGAGGTAAATTTCTGTTTTCCAGGAGTTCAGATACAGGAGGACTGGCCGTGTGGTTTAGTTACAGTGGGAATCAAAGCCGTGGGCTCTGACATGAGCTCTTCCACTAACTCCTTTCATGACCTCAGGCTGCCAATTCGTTTCTGTTTCTCATTTTTTGCACCTATGGGATGTGAGCAATACTTATCCTCTGTTAATTCATGACTCCTTGCCAAGGGGTTAGATTTTTGCTGACGGAAGCACAGCACATTCTGTGAGAGACTGTTCTGGGGTTTTAGACTCACAATGGGGGACGTGAGAGACAAGCAAGTTTTCAGAGGAGGGTTTTTTATATCCTGAGGGTTGAAAAGCAAACCATAGGGACACTTGCCTCCTTTTTCTCTTGTTCATTGTCAAGAAAACATGCAGTATTCTGGGCTTCAGTTTGCAAGGAACAGTGCTGCCATCCTCAGAAGTGTGCAGAGAGGAGCAAACACTAGCCAGTCATTCATGGTATCACTTGATATCCATTAGAGCTGGTTCCTGTCTTGCACTGTGCTCCATCTTGCCCTACCACGAGACTTCCTTTCATCTGGCATTGGAATAAGAAAGCAGAAACTTCCCCTAAATACAAATCCTCCAGAAGGTTGTATTACATTAAAAATTGTTCTATGGATGTGAACAGTCAGCCTTCTAGAAACAGTGGATCGGAGTGTTTCTCTGGCTGAAAAACCAAACTGGATCCCTGTGTTCCAGTGAAACGTTCTGATTCCATGCAATGCACTTTCCCACTGGAAAATCCTTCTGCTGGAAGGGTTTCAGGCAGCCTTTCTTCCCACATGCTGTAGTGTCCAGCTGAGGCTCCAGCTGCCTGCTGTGGGTGTCCCTGGTTGCGGTGAGCGCTGGTGCCCTGCGTGCCCTTGCAGCTGCCACAGCTGGCTCCTGCAGGGCTGAAAGGCATGGCTTGGCCACGACCTGGGGAGGCCATCGAGATGGTTCTGTCTCTGCCACAGTGGCTGGGGCAGGACCATTCCCTTCAGAGTGATCTCCTGCCTAATTTTAAATACCCAGGCAGCGTGGCTCCCGCCCCTCCCTCAAGGCAATCCTGCATGATGATGTGTCTCACTCTTAGGAGGTTTTTCCTACCATTCAGCCTAAATTTCCCCTCATAATTTTGTTCAGTCCCTCCTAGTTACGAGCTCCCAGTTGCTCAGAACAAGCCCTGTGCAGGACCAGCACGGGGAGGGTCGTTCCTCGGGCAGTTTCCCACCACCACTTTGTTCTCCCTTCCCAGCCTGTCCCTGCAGATCATCAGTTTCTGCCCCTGCTCTCTTCCTCCTCCCTGTATGCAGCATGGCATCCTGTTTTCCTTGTAACTGTGGCCATGCTACAGGGCTAAAAGATTCAAGGATTTTTCCATTAATAATCCCCACGCCCTTTTCCTGGTCAGGGCATTGCTCAGGAGGGATTGAGGTGATTCATTCACGAGTAGCAAGCTGTACTGAAAGGCAGGGAGAGCACGAGAGGAGAGTGAGCCTGCTGGAGCCCGTTCCTCCTTCAGCAGGGTGCCACTTTGCTCCCAGAGCAGCTTTGAAAGGGGTCCCCTGCAAGCACTCACAGGTTTTAGGTGCCACTGTGGGCTGCCAGAAGAGCCACTGGCACGGTGCAGGCTGGAGCTCCCTAAAGCCACGCAGAGGTCTCTCCCCTGGTCCTCCTCCTCCTGCTCGTGTGCCAGCAGGGCCACAGCTCCAGCTGAGCTCAGCCCCACAGGGCATGTCTGGGGCTGGGAATCCTCAGCCCTGTGGGTTTCAGTGGCCAGCTTCTGCTCTGGGACTGTAGGTGGGTTTTTTCCTTTGCATCTTACACCCACACCAGCCGTCAAGATTTTGCAATTGCACCTTGAGTAAGAATTTCCTCTAGTGGGGAAAGCTAAGCTCGGGCTCACTCGCTTGTGACTCTGCCAGCTCTGCAGGACTTGGGGCCATATCTGCGGCTGGCTACAGTGGCTTGAGGCTGGAGTAATTTTGTCACCCTCTGTGGCAATTTACAGCTAGAAATTAGGAGTGTAACCCTTTGCTTCGTTCCTACAGTGGCAGGGGAAGGTGACCAGGTAACAGACAGGAGGAGACCATCACATTATAACAATGTACTTTATTGACATATACAAGAAACTCATCCCTGAGGACCGTTAGGAGCAGCAGTTGAACCTCTAAAGGACAGGTCCTTTTCTGGTTATTGCCAAGGAGCCCTTGGTAAACCCCCTCCCCAGTCTGTGGAGCTGAAGGGCTTCAGCTCGATATAAGCCACATCCTGCAGTCGTTGTCTAGCTTCTCCCCTCTTGATAAAACAGTGCTGGCAGCAGCAGAGATTCCTCCGTTTGAAAGAAGAAGGAAGCCAATGGTCTGATGTGAAGGTCTTGGCATCTCCTCCAGCTTATGACAGTGCTGCTGGAACATGGGGGCTGTGGCTGTAGCTTCTCTTTTGTGAGCTTACATTCCATAGCAGCAGGAAATCAGCAGCTGTAATTAGTCTCTGATGTTCTCTTCTAATAAGCCATTTCTCTGGTGCTTGCAAATACCTTCATCCCTGAGACACAGCTCTATTGCTTTGACCTCTTATCTCTCCTCCTCACTGAGAGGAGCCACAGATGTTCTTCAACACTGCTAGGAAAAAACCACATCCACCCCTGCTCCTCCCCGTTACATCCCTCCCTCCACCACTTCTGTATTGTCCCCGGCTGCTCGTAGGAAAATGGCTCCTGGTGGCCCTCGTGGCAAAGGACACGGATGCGGGCAGGAAGCCCCTTTGCTTTGGGAGGAAGAGGGACCTGACATCAACAGGAAGAGCTCAGTTCCTACAGAGCTGCTCCTGCCTCCAGGCAGAGGGGCCCTGAGAACAATGCCAGCTTGCAGAGCAGGGCTGGGGGGCAGGAAGCGCCCTGGGGGAAATGATAAGCACTACCTGGCCTGCAGCAGAGATAGTGCCCTCAAAAAGAGGGAGGTGGGGAGGGGGAAGGTTGTTTTTCTTCACGCTGGTTCAGAGCCTGCCCTTTGCCAAATGGAAAACAAAATAGAGAGCAAAATGTGGAATATATCACGAATCTGTTGGAGGGGTTGGAAACTGAGGAGTGCAGTTGTGAAGGGACTAGATTTACTACTTTAGTAACAGCTGGATATTGCTCTTTTTTTTCCATTGTTAGCCCTGGGAATGACCCTCAGTGTGATAACCCCTGGCACACACTTATTGAGAGAGGAAGAGGCTTGGATCCCTTGTGGAACTGAGGGGATTTTCTGTAGGGGGGAAAGTCACAGAGACAACAGCTCCTGTAGGTAGAGGGGCCTTGAGAGTACAAAGAAGAGGAGTGTATAGACAGATCTCTCCTGACTTGTCTCTGCTAGGTGAGGTGATGGAATTCCCTTTGGGAAAGAAGATGCCACCGTGCAGTAGTGTTTTATTCAGCTTTATTTCCTTTTATTAGCATCTGTAAAAGCCATATCATGCCTCCTTTCATCACTGACTTTGTGACAGACCTAGTTTCTGACCCGCTGACCCTCTGGCAGGCAGTTGCAGAGGTAAGTTCCTGCAGAGCAGCCCTGGAGGAACCTTTCTGTACACTCTGGGTGCATCTTGGTGGTGACGTGCTGACATCCTGGGGTGGAGACAGACACAAACAGTGTGGCAGGAAATAGTTTGTTCTAAACAATCCCAGCCCAGCATCAGCCTCTGGAAGGCTGGGAGGCTGACACCATCTGTGGATGTTGGTTCTGCCTTCTCTGCTGTCCTCGATGCTTCTCACAGGCTCTGAAGAGCGAGTGAGCTGCCCTCTTGCAGCATGTGTGAAGTGCTGCTCTGCCACAAGGCTGGCAGATGGGCCGCTGCTGCATCCCCTGCTGCTCCTGAAGGAAGCCCTGAAGGTGCAGCAGCACATCCAGATGTTTGAGCCAGGCTGCTCAGCAGCTTCTGTTAGAGCTCTTTATCCTCACTTGTGTGTGGAAAGGAAAACACGGTCTCTGCGATCAAGGCTGCAAGGTGTGCTCTGGAGGGCTGCAGCCTCTGGAGAGGAAAGGGTGCAGCCAAAATGACTCACATCCCATGAGCTGCCCTTCCTAACTAAGCTACTGAATGAAACCAATCCTCTGAGACTGGTTCTGGACCTGCTGATGCAGAAATCCTTGCATGCTTGAGGAATCTCCTCCCAAAGCAGCAGCTTTCTCTGGCTCATGGGAAGTACTGCACCCAGAGGGGCCTTCAGCAGGGCAGCACCCTGCAGGGCAGAGCCCCAGCTGCAGGCACCTTTCCTGGCACAGGACAGCCTGGGGAATGCCCATGGCAATGTCTCTGCCTGGCTGAGCAAGCTTCAGCAAGCACGAGGACCAGTGTGTAGTGATGTATCCCCCAAACCCGTGGCATCAGCCCCACAAGGCTTGCAGCCTTTGACTCTGTCAGTGTCACCATTAGGGACTAGGCTTTGATTGACACCTTATTGAAAAAAGCTATTTTTCTAAGAAGAATTTTGTGGCAGTGCATGTGAAACCTCACACACAGACACACACATAAATGGATATAATTGTGTATGTAAAAACACATGCATACATGTATGCACACACACGTATGTGCTGCTACACCCATGACACCTTTATTTCATGTCCTGAGCTATGTGTGTCTGACCAGGTGCTGCTTCTGGCAGAATTTTCTTCATCCTGCTCAGACACCAAAATTGAGGCCACGGGCTGTGGCAGTCGTATGCCCTGAGCATTGCCCAGGATGGGTGGAACAGCATCTCCTTTCACCAGACAAACATCAGCAATCCAAGTCACCCACAGCTTAATCCTCTTCAAATAAAGGCTGACCTGTTTCCAGCCTCCTCTAAGCGGGGCTGGGAGGAGCATTTCTGGGTGACCTTCCACTGCCAGCAGCAGTCTTAATTCTCCACTCTGTGTGGAACCTCACACCATCAATTTCTGCTCCTGCAAAGCTGGTGAAAATGCTTCTGTCTTTCCTACACCTTTTTTGCTGGTATTTACATGTTGTGCTATAAGGTAGGAGAGAGCAGAACAAACAATTTTGTATTTTCCTTGTGAAAAATGCTCCTAAATTCAATGGGCTTTTTTGTACGAGTGCAGTTCTTTGGGTCAGGCCCAGGCAGCCTCCAACAAAACCACTCAGTCTAAATATATGCTCAACAACTGAGCAAAGATGGAATAGATTTTGTGCTCCTTGGCTGCAAGCTATAATGGCTGATTAATGTTAGTGCCTTCGCGTGTTTGTTTTCAATCAGATTGACATCATAAAGCCTTATTTACTTTTTCTCAAAAGTCTGTTTTCATTTGGCTTTCACTTCTCATTTGCAGACTTTATGGGTTTGTATTTAGGCTTCTCATCTGTCTGTCTGTGAGATATAATGATCCTCAGCAGTTTTCCCTGCTCTTTGCCCGGAGTTGTTGACTATCCATAAAACAGCCCAATTGGAATAACCTCTGGATATTGCTGTATCCACTCTTCACAGGGAGAGCCCTAGGGGCAAGATCAGTGAGAGGCCTGAGTGAAAGAACATTGCTGCAGTATCTAGTGTCAGTCTGCATCAGTCTGTCAGTGTGACAGAGGGCAAAATAAAAAGAGGAGAAATGATACAAATATGGAGTGTAAGATTCAGCCACGCAGTTATTCATCCAGATGAGAGCTTGGTCCAGAACTAGCTTGCTAGTTACTTCATACCTTGTTACTAAACACTGCCCTGGGCTCCCAGTGGGGTGACTGGCCCCTGCTCTCCCATAGGCTTGGAAATTGCTTGCTGTCCAGCAAGCATGGAAGGAGAGACAGGAGTGCTGACGGACCTCTAGCCCACCCTTGTGTGTTCAAAGGGACAGCAGAAGCTTCCTGGGGAGGAACTGCACAGCAGCCCAGCTCACTGCAGCACCAGGGCTCACGAGACACCCACCCAGCTCTTCACCAGCAGGATAACAGCAGCACTGTTTTTCCTGAAGCTCCCAGAAGCATTTATTTGGGATTTAGTTGCTTTGTCACCAGCATGTTGTCACTAAGAAAGTGGACTAAGGGTCTAACAGTGGGGCAGCATGGCATGCAGCAGGCACTACAGAGAAATTCCACATCCTTTAGAGCCTGCTGTAGATTTTGGGGTACAGAGGTGGTGTTTGTGGAGGGCACAGTACAAAGAACTTAAACTGTTTAACTGGCAGCTGGTATTTTTCATAGGCATGCCAAGATCTAAGAACCCAGGATTTCCTTCTGACAGCCCCAAAGGGCTTCCTTGTAGAGGGAGCTGTGAAATCCCCCTTGCCTGGCATGCTGAAGTCCCAGCTGAAAAGGAGTGAGGAACAAACTGGCACTGGCAGCCAGGCAGGGGGTGTGCACTGGTCCCTCTGAGTGGCCTTTCCCCAGGCTCTGCCCTGCTGAGAGTCCTGTGTAAGAGGTTCTACATGTCAAAGGACATGCTGCCTTCTGCCTTCTTTTTACAGCCAAGACATGGGTGCAATAGCTTATGGGTCAGGTGTGGAGTAATTTTGGGACTGTAGGAAACTGAGCAAGCCTGCACCATCTGGGAGGCTCAGGCAGAAGCACTGTGCACTGCTTGGTTTTTAACTTGCTTCTGAAGCCCTTGTAAATGAAAACATACAGGTCAAAATCTGCTGAGGGGAGGAGGAGGAGGAGGCTTACTGAGTCCAGATGTTTTTTTTCTTGCTTTGCTGCCAGTTGGTGTGACTTATGTTGTGTCCAGGCTTGAGAAGATAGTGGAGGAAGGAAGGACAGTGTGACCTGGTGTGACACCTGCAGTCCATGAGCTTGTTTATTGATCTGAAAGGCAGTGGGCACTCGAGACTTCAACCAGAGCCCACATCCCCAGCTGTCCAGCCCAGTGCTCAGCACTCACCTGGGCTCTGCCTTGCAGGCTGCTCCTCCTGGCTCCCTTGAGCTGCAGCACTGGCCCTGCCCTGCTCACTGTTATGCTCTGTGAACCCTGACACAGCCTTTGGATTTGGTGCTGGGTTTAGTATGTGCCATCAGAGACAAGATTGATGGCAGAATTCCCATCTCCCAGCCTGCTTTTTCTCTCCCTATCTAGGGATTTACCAAGATGGGGGTCAAGTCATTATATGCAGCTTCAAACTACTCTGATCTTTTCTATGCTTATACCTGAGTCTCTCTTCTGAGACAGCATAAATTGTACAGCTACTCCTACCTCCAGAATTAATTACCCCAGTTACTTGTGTTGTGGTGAACAAAGCACTGCACAATATCCACTCTACTCTGCCCTGGCTTGGAGCTGTCAGGATGCCAATGGCTAGCTGAGGACGTGCACAGCTCATTGCCCTGCCCTGCACCCCCTCAGCCACTGCTTTCTGAAGTGATTGTACCAGAGTCATGGAAGTCAGGAGTGGAGATATCCTGTCCGGTTATCTGGTCTCTTATTTTTTGACAGGAAACCCACAGCAGGATGTTTTTCTAGCAAAACTATTCCAGTATTTAGTGCAATCTCTTTTGAAAAGTGCCTGCATGACAATTTGCCAGCTATGGCAAAGGACCAGTCACGTTTCAGAGGGGTCTGGTGAGTGCTGGGGTTGAGAGTGGGCATCCACTGCCTGCCTGTGCAGGGCTTTCCCTGGTGTGTGGTGTCAGCTGGCCAGGGCTGCCCTGGCCTCTTTCTTTCCTGCCTGGACCATCACAGCTCTCAGACTTGCTTTAGAAAACTCAGTGTTCCTCCACATCTTATTTAGATTTTCACCTGTGTTTCTAAGCCAGGGGGAAGAGGCCAGGAGGGCTCTGGGGCAGTCTGTGAGGCTGGTTGGCACTGGGTAGCTCTCTGATGCTGTCCAAACCCAGGGGTCTGTGTGGATGGTGGGGCTGTGGTTCCTCTGCACCAACAGCCAAACCAAACGCTGGAATCCGATGGGGAGACAGTTGATTTTTAATTCTGCTATAAAATTAATCTAGTCCCAGTGAAAAGTGTGCATAGGGATCCTGAAGACTGAAGCCCTCTGTCTGTCCAGGCAGGGCAAACCCTTCCCTCCCTGAGCTCTGCCAGCCTCATCTTTGAGCAAGAGAGATCTTCTGCAGTGGTTCTGGATGCTGTGGTCCCTTCCAGCCCTGGCCACTGCTGAGAAGGAGAACAGTGGGAGGCGAAGGAGATGATGCCCAGGGACAAGGCAGGATTTGTGTGCCCAGGTGGCCAAGAATGGCAACAGCACTCTGGCTTGTGTCAGGAACAGTGTGGCCAGCAGGACTAGCAAAGTGATTGCTCTGTACTCAGTGCTGGTGAGGCCCCTCTTTGAATACTGTGCTCAGTTTTGGGCCCTTTACTAGAAGACAGACATCAGGGTGCTGGAGCAGGTCCAGAGGAGGATAGTGAAGCTGGTGATGGGTCTAGAGAACAAGTCTGATGAGGAGCAGCTGAAGGAGCTGGTGGTGTTAGCCTGGGGAAAAGGAGGCTGAGGGGAGAGCTTATTGCTCTCAATCTACCTCAAAGCAGGCTGTAGGGATGTGGGTGCTGGTTTCTTCTCCCAAGGAACAAGTGACAGGACAAGAGGAAAAAGCCTCAAGTTGTGCCAGGGGAGGTTTAGGTTGGATATTAGGAGAAATTTCTTCACTGAATGGTTTGGCAAGCCCTGGAACAGGCAGCCCAGGGGAGTGGTTGAATCACCACCCCTGGATGTGTTTAAAAGCTGTGCTGCTTAGGGACATGGTTTAGGGGTGGGCTGGGTAGAGTTTGGCTGGACCTGATGTAAACTGTGGTACACCCTTAGCTGCCAGGGGCTGGGGCTGTGCACTGGGAGCCAAAGTGGACTTGTGATTGCCATGCTGGCCCAGGGCTGGGGTGAGCTGCAGGGAGCAGAGCACAGTCTGATCTCCTCTGAGCAGCCTTCTGCCGAGTGAAAATCAGACAAGATCAGAGAAAAAAAAAAAAGGGAAAGAAATGTAGTGAATCAGCATTAAAGCTCATGATTTAAAGTAGGAAGAATCAGGAAATACAGAAAGTCACATCAGAGATACTGACTCTCAAGCATGTTGCCATTTATACAGTGCTGTTCCTTTCCTGTAATTAGGGAGCCAAATTAATGTATGACTACGTTCAAGAATGTGTACTGTTTATTTCTTTTTGTATGAAGTAACTCTTGCTTGGTACAGACTGAAACACTTTTTTTTTTTTTAGAGGAAATTTCCTAATTTAGCCATTTACATTAAAACAAGTTCCTGTTTTGACCTTTATTGTCATGCTGTTGGCACAGCATGGTAGGAAAGATGCACTGCTGTCGAGGGCAGTGGAAGACAATTCAAAAAAACCCTAATATGTAGGTGAAATAAAAATGCCCAGAACTTTTTTTTTTGTGGTGCAGGATTCATTTCTGGGAGAAATTAAAAAGAAAAAACCCAAACTATTTCCTGCAAGTCAAACATCAAAGAGTTGGTGTTTCAGGTGGAAGGGAAGGTCTGTGCTTAGCCTCCCATTACTTGAACTAAAATTAAAATAAAATTAGAGAGGACGTGAAACCTCAATGTGGCATAAACCAGCTGCTAAGGAGGACCTGAGTAACTCTGTCACTGGTTTTCATCCTTGCAAGGAGCCCTCAGAGAGAACAACAGAATGAGAAAGACAAAAATGAAACCTGCTACTGTTTGGTCCAGTTCAGCCCAGTGTGCCCTGAACGTGTGGCCCAGCCCAGGTCAGCTAACTGTAAGGACAGCCTTGCTGGAGAGTGTTCACTCTGCCTGGGTGGGGTGCCTGACTTCAGCAGCCTCCTCCCTGGCGTTCTGCTGTGGCCCATGGGCACTAAGAGTTTCTTCCAAAAGGCCTCACTGAAGGTCACAGGGCATCGGTTGCAGCTCCTGCTGGACAAAAGTCTTAGTCTTTGGTGGGAGGCCAGGAGTCCATCCTTCTGGTCATGAGATGATGCCCTTTCCTCCTAATAATCCCTTCCAGTGTGGGCTGCTTGGTGTTTCAGTTAGGTGTGTGCTTCAAGGTCTCCCTGGCTTTGATCCAAGATGCTCAGCCTTGTGCCAGGTGGAGCCTCTGGAGAAGAGTAAGCAGGCTGTTCAGGGGGGAGGTTGGGTTGGTGGTAGCACCATGGCTGGATAGGAGAATGGAGGAACCCCTTCCCTCCATGCCAGCAGCCCTGCCAGGCGAGGGGCTCGGTGCCCTTTGCTGCACGGGCAGCCAGGGGGGTCAGAAGAAGGGTGGGTGTGATACATCACCTATCAGGAGTGGCACACTCGTGTGGAGGAGCTGGCACGAGCTGTGGTCATGGAAAACACCCTGGTGGGGTGAGTCTGTGTGTACCCTCAGCTCAGAGCTGGTATCCAGTGAGAGTGGCAGGAGTGACTGCCACTGCCCTGCTGGGTTCTTTCTGCCTAGGGCAAGAGCAGTCTTGTCTTTTGTGTGCAGTGTGTTTATAGCTCTGTTTCCCTTCGGGCTGCTGCCTGGCTCCAGTGCTGCAGGACCCTGCTCTGCAGGAGCTCAGAGCTGCTCAGGGATTTCTGAGCTGCACCTTCTGCTCAAAGAAAACATTTCTTGTCCCCCAGCTTCATGCAAGTGCTGCATTTAGGGACGTGCTTTGCAGGAAGCTGATGCAGTCCCTGCACCTCCAGGGATCTGAGGGCAAAGTCGGTGGGTTTTGGTTGCAAGGGAAATGTGTCCTGGGATGTGGGGATGTGGGATTCTTTTGACATCACAAAACCACCACAGGTTTTGGTGTAACTGGCTGCTTGTCTTCATGAGAGCCAAAGAACTGGTGTAGAAGGAAATGGTGTACTGAGGA
>NW_008610310.1:0-481 GCF_000691845.1 Merops nubicus | reverse complement strand
TTCAGCATTTGAAAGCAGGCACTCCCCTGCCAAAGAGAGAGAACATGAAAAGTACACCCCACGTTGCACCTTGTGGTTCTACTTACATGACCACGGAGAGGACATGAGGAGGTGGGATGGAAAACCCACTTAGACCCTAGCTGCACGAGTACATGAATTGTAGGGGAAAGCAGTTGTGAAGGAGGAGTCAGCCAAGAAAAATATCACTCCAGTGTCCAGTGAGTAACTCGACAGAAATAACAGAAGAGTTAATCTTAAGTCTGACCCTGTCGATGGGACCTCAAAGTCCTTTTTACAAGAAATGAGTGACTCTGACCAGGATTAGAGGGGCCCTGCCTCCAGCCGGGTGGAAGAGAGGGACAATGGGACTTACTGGACTGTGTGGATCTGATGGCCTGGCACGTCAGACCCACAGGAGGACAAAGCTCCAGTTGATAGTGGTGCAGAGTGTACCCTGATGCCATCCAGCTGTAGTCGGGCC
>NW_008610309.1:29233-44837 GCF_000691845.1 Merops nubicus | reverse complement strand
ATTCAGAGCTGTGTCAAAGCCCTCCTTCCCTGCAGTGTACTGTTCCATCTGCCGTTTAAGCAGAAAGTATTAGTGTAGGTGGGAAAGGAATGTGTGCACCTAGGAAAAGCTGTTGTCCTCAGATACTTAGCAGAAGCTTGTGTGGCAATGTGGATGGCAGACCTGGGTATCATACCACAGAAGTTTGCTCAAGAAAGGAGCAGCAGAAAGTGCAATGGAGGAGAAGAAATGTAGAGAGCCAGCCTGGGTGTATCCTGGGCTGTGCAAGAAACAGGATTTCCCCTGACCCTCTTGGAGCTGCACCAGCTCACGTGGAAGCAGAGTTCAGGTAGAAAACCCATCCACAACCTAGTGTAGGCCAACTCCAACTGAGGCAATTTCAACAGAAACTGAGAGGCAAGCTTCCTATTCTGACAGCGCTGCTAACCACTGACAAGGTGCCTTTTTTTAGGGGTTGAGGAGGGCACATAGCCAAAGGCATCCTACATTCCTTATGCTGAGTGTGAAGGTTGCCAAAATTAGCGAACGTACACAGAGTGCACAATAAGCCATTTCCCGCTTGATATGCCAAGAAGGCTGAGGAATCTGTGAATTATGCCTTGGAAGGAAGCACATACCCAGCATCTTGTCCATCAAAGCAGAAAACACCTCCAAACGGCAGTAAGGAAGAGCTGGCACTGCAAGAAACAGTGTTTAAAACCAGCAGCAGAACCTTGCAAATAAAATTCTGAGCTCGTGTAGACAGCTCCTAACTTCCTGCCAAAAGTGAAAAAGCAGTGTGTGCGGGAGTGTAATCAGGCTCCTCAAATCTCCTCTGCAAGTGCCTCTGCAGTGGCTCTTTCTCCAAGAAAGCTGAAGTTCTGAATGCTGTCTTGAGGGAGACATTTCACACTACATCTGGAGGTGCTGCAGCAGAATTGCTTTAGCCACAGCAGCATCGCGTGGCTTTTTATTCCATCTTGCAGAGGTAATAACCATTAGCTGAATAATTTAGGCTGAAACATTTTGCCCCATAAATTTTTTTTCTGTTGACAAACAGTTATTTCTATCATCTACCATAATCATTTTAAAGGACAGCAGAATGAAGCTGAGTTTCCCATTTAGCACTTTGAAACTTTTTTTTTGTTTAGAAGGCCTGATTTATTCATACTGTGTGCAATGTTTTAGTGTGGTGGTATTTGCAGCCAGGATTTCAGAAAAAAAAAAAAAAACAACATGATCTATTGGCAAGAAAAAGAAGAGAGAAGAGACGTGGTATTTATTTTTCAAGCAACTGGCCCACTGTTTTAGCAATGAGGGGAAGAAAGGGACTTGATTTCTTGCAAGAAATCTCTTAGATTTTTATGTATTCATTCTATGAATCTGACTGGGAGGCTGATGCATGTGGCAGAGGATTAGGCTCTGCTTCTCGGCTCACTCAGATGCAGGTGGTCATAAAGTTTCTCTGTGATAATACAATTATGCTTGTAGGAAAACTGATGAAAGATCCAGGTTCATTGTTTCTGAAGAGGGCTACATTTGTAGAATGTGAGACAAAACCAGTTTGGTGGTTGTTGCTCTGGTCAGGTGAAATCCCCTGCTCAGATAGCAAATGAGAGATTTAGGCAATTATTTAAAGAATTCCGGAGAAATGATGAGGTTCTGCACTGACATGTGATGTATGTACGCAGAGCTCTAGTGAAAAACAATACGTGACTTTCTGTAATAGCAAGTCCTGTTTTGTTTCATGTTTGAGCCTATCTCATAGTGCTCACTTAGTTAAACATATCTTGAATTGCAGACCTGAGCACGTGGACTCCCTCCCCTTTGTGTGACATTTAGAGCCTGCTAACACAGCGGGGCTTGTCTTGGGTCACCCAGGTAGTATGAGCCATAATGATTAACAACATGTATTATTTCTTGGCTCTGCTTTTCTTTAAACTGATGACTCTATATATCCATCCCACAGCTTTTGGCGTTGGCTTCCCATCAGGTTGTGACCTGAGGCCTCCTGGGTGTAAATAAGAGCAGCCTGTATTTCTGAGGCTCAATAGTCAATACTACACTTTGTGGCTCAGTTTTTAGCTTAAGTGACACATTGCTGGAGATATAAATTAAAGAAATACAAAAGAAAATGGAAATTCATGTTTGCAATGTTCCCTTTAATGGTAGAGATCTAGTATCTAATTGCATCTTTATTTTCATGGGTATGAGCCTAGGGAGAATTCTCTTTCTGGGTAATATCTACTGCTGGTGAGTTTGTGTCTTATGAAAGTAGATTCTTCACAACTATTTTGTAATTGAAATATTGTTAATCCATTGTCTAAATGGTGTGGTAACATTAAAACCCACAGAAAGCAATTTTATATTGTTTTTATATTTAAGCTGAGTTTAAAAAGTGGGGCTGTAAATACTGAACAATGAACATGAACACTTGCGTGGCATCTAGGTGGAGGCAGAGGAAACTGGAATGTTGGGAGGAACCTTGGCTGCAGGACTGGTAATGAAGCTGAACAGGTCACAGTTGAGGGTTTTCCTCCCAGCTCGCCATGCTGCCCTCACCTTGAGGACATCAAGGAAATCTGAGTCCAGGCCACCAGACCATTATTCATATCAGTTAAAATGCCCAGAATGACATTAATCAATGATGATAATCTAAACTGTTGTGTAAATATAAGCCAAACACAAAGTTCAGTGATGGTCATATACAGGTGCTGGTCTAGGCACACCTGAAGTTCCAGCACTAACCCTTATCATCAAGTTTATCCAACAGTTGAGTGAGACTTTAAGTCAGCGTGGCATGCTCAAAATGAAGACAAGGTTTTGAAATTGTTTCTGTGAATATGGACTTACTACACGTTTGTAATTAGGTGAAAGGCTTAGCAAGCTGACCATGCTTCCCTTCCCCCTCGTGCCTGGGGCTCTTTGAAAATGTTTAGCTAGAATTATGTTGAGAGCTGCCAGTATGTTAGAGGCCAGTAAGACAGAATTTGCCGCATTGTTTTGCATCCAGGGGACATAACGTCTAATGTGAGACAGGAGAAACCTGTTGCAACAGCAGCTAGTCTAGATCAGCTTCATTCTGTAGCTGTGCAACACTCAGTGGGTGGGGCCAAAGTTCTGCCCTAATTCTGCCCTAATTGTGCCAGCAGCAGAGCCCCAGATTTTTGACGAGAACAAGAATACCAGGCAAAGCACAGAGTTAAGGTGCCTTTAGTCAATCATTTCTTTCTGTGTGAGCAAACTATGGAAAAGTGAAGTTTCCCATCTGTGATCTTGAGTTTCTCCTGAGACTGGGAAAGTTTGGACCTGTAGGAGACGTGTTACATGAACCCACTGGAATGTAGTCAGGAAGCAGGAGTTCCATGGCCTGCAGTCTGCAGCAAGGGCTTTAATCTATCCTGGAGTCACCTGAAGCTTTCTCTTTTCTTCTTCATATACATTTTTGTTTTTCTCTTTATAAACATGACCCAGCCTGTCTAAGACACACACAGTAATGTTAACTGTAATCTCAGTGTGATAGTCTTTAGAAGTTTGATGGCAAACCAGCAAACCTGAGATCTGCAGGCCCTTGCTGCACGTGTGCACACACTACCTTACCTGCAGCCATGCTACCCCCGGGTAGCTAGCTGTGTGGCAGTGGTGGCTGCTTCCTCCAACTCCTAATGATCTGATAGTCCAAGATCAAGGCACCAGGTTCACTCCATGCAACTTCATGCAGCCCGTGGGGCTGAGCAGGTAAAATAATCAAAACAGAGATTTTTCTGAGTATACAGGTTGGATGTGACCCTATGACATTTTGTTGTAGAGCAGGCTACTTTAATGAGTGCATGAGCCAGTGTTCATCTTAAATCAAATCTTATTCCCTTGTGTATCCCTGCTGCCTCTCCAAGGCTGCAAATCCCTTTCAAAGGTTATTAGTTTGGAAACACTTTAGGGGGTACATCCCTCTACTAAACCTGTAACGGCCTGTATTATTTTAGTGGCAATAGACAAAGAAAGAAAAGCTCTCTTTGATGTTTTTTTTTCCTTTATCTGCTGCATTGCAAGTATTTTTCCATCCAATTAATCTCACTAGGTTTCTAATTGAAGTGGTCGTTTGCATAAAATCAGTCACAAAGAAACACGAAGGGTCAGGGGCACACCAAATGAAGGAGTTTATTTGGTACATACTCTGATGTATCTTTGTTGAGCTCTCATATTGCTGAAGATGCTCATATTGTTTTTCCCTAGTATGTTTTTAAGTTTTATTGGTAATAGCAATACAGGTAAATAAATTACGTAAGCTTGTTACTTCTTCTAATTCTCCCTTAATGCCATTTCAATGGGAAGTAAGTGGCTACATATATTCTGTGTTGGTCTGGTCTCTCAGTCCCTTTCTGGCTTAATGAATGGAGAAATGTTTCCTCACCCACCATAGTGTAATATGTTGTGAGGATAAATAAATTAAAGTCTGGGAGACCTTTATATGAACAGGGGCCATATAATCTGCTATAGAAAATTGCAAAGCCATGTTCTTTGTACTCACCTTGGCTGTGTAACTCATTTGCTGCTGGCACATATTCCAACTCCAAACTGTGACAGTTTCAGATGTTTTGCTTTAAGGATTAATTTAATTTCAGTGTTCATGGGCTTGATCTGACCACTTGAGTTGACACCCTTAACTTTGGTAATTCAGTTCTTCAAAAATTTAGGAAAATTAAGGAACTAGTTAGGAAGGTGAGCTAGAAAGGAAGGAAAGGTAATCTTCAGGTTAAGGCTTCTTTCTTTGTTATCAACATTTAATTGTGGAAAAATGTTTACCTGGCCAGCACTAGCAGTGCTCTGGATTTGCATCTTGTCTTCAGTTCTGCTGCTGTCCCCAGGCGTCCAGGTTGTGACCAGAAACAAGTCAGGTGGTTGGTTGAGTAAATATAGTTAGAGCTGAATAATGACTGTTTGGGTTCTGCAGGGCTTGAGACAACAAAGTATGCAAAGCAAACCTCAGCAGAATGAAGGTGTCTGGAAGTTCAGGTTGTTTCTTCACAAAACTAGAAAAATCCTGAAAGCTACAGAAGAAATGAGTTGTTGTTGTTGTTTTTTAAACATTCACAGTTTCATACTTTATTCTGCTCTTGAGACTAGACTGGAATTAGCTTCTCGTGATGACACATTTCTGTATATTAGCAGAATGTAACCATGACAAGCAAGATGCAGTTTTATCAGGCAGAGGAAGGGACCGAGTTGTTTGCTGTAAGCCCAGTGAAGCTGGGGTTTCTACCAATAGTTTTCAACAGCTAGAAAGGATAGAGAAACATGGCAGAAAATAAAAGCTTAAGTGTTAATACTTATATGTTACATATCACTTTTCCATCCATCCTTGTACTCCAGTGCTATAGAAAGTGAATTCCCATTAACTGATCCAAGACACAGCCTGGTGTTCTATTCATTAGGCTTTCTTGTTGCCATTATTAAGCTTGGTAATGTTGAAGACACTATTAAAATGAACTTGCTAGAGGAAAATTGTTCTGATGCATCCATTTTTACAACTTACCCTGCGGTGACATCAAACAGCCTCACGGGGATCCAGGGAGCCCACATACAATTGGAAAGGGGATGGGGAAAGAAGATTCAATTTTTCTTCTGCTGAAATTTAAGGAGTTCTGGGGACAGACACAGACAGTTCAGTGATATCTGCCTTCCTTCAGGCATGCCAGCAGCCATTGTATAAGCTTCAAAGGAAAACTCACCAAAACGACAGCATTTTTTTTTGATGCTATAGTGAGGAATTAGGCTGTTCCTGGGGGAGTATTTTTTAACATCCTTGCAATGCAAGCCTAGAGAGAAGCCTCAGACCATTGTGTGACAACAGCCATTCCAAATCCTCAAACATGGGAACTCTCTCTGTTGTCTGTCACCGTGCAATAGTCACCTTTCAGGCTACTAAAATGGAAATTGTGTAACAGCCAAAGAACTAAAGCCACGATATGATGGAGCTTGTCACCTACTAATCTGATATCTGCACAGGTACATATGGAGCTTGTCACCTACTAATCTGATACCTGCACAGGTTCCGTGTCTCCTTGTATTACATCATTCTGTGCAAGTGTTTAGCTATTAAATACAACAGTGTGTGACCATAATCAGTAGACCAGTACCAGCTTTCTCTCTCCTGCCTCCTTTGCACAGCTTCAAGTTATGATCCTGCCACTTCAGAGTTCAATTATTGTTATTAGTAGATCTGGGCAATTTACTATGTAATTTTGGTTTGTTTTGAGGTTCTGTGTTAAACTCCACTACACATTGCACCAGGTATTGACTTAAACTCAGGTTGGAGTTGTCAGGAAGCTATTTTACCAGTGGTTTGAACTCTAATAAAAAGAGAATCCCTGTGCATGTACTCAGAAAAGTTTACAAACTTGCTGCTATCTGCTTAATAAGATCAGAACAGAAAGTTAAGTTCCAAAAGAAGCAGTAGTTCTCATCAGTAGGAAAAATCAAAACAACAGAAAAAAAACCAAAACCCTTTCTAAAGTGTAAGATTGCATAGTCCATTGAGGAGACCATGGGTTGGGGGGGGCTCTGGGCATGCAGGTTGACATTCCTGGTGGGATATGTCTTGAAAATCCTTTTCCTATGCCACAAAGCCCTGTGAAGTTTTGAAAAGCTTCACTCTTTTGTCTTCATGGGAACATCTTGGGGGATAAGGAACTACAGTAGCTTGGTCATCGGGTCACTCTTCAGGAGACCAAAGATTCAAGTCTTTTAATCCTTGAAGCCCAGATTTGAACCTGGGTCTGCACTAACTGGCGTGTATCTCTTTCACATGCCTAGGGAAGAATATAGCTCATGAAAACATTTTATGGCTTTGACAAATGTTCACTTACAGATGAAATATATTTTTTGCCAAAAAAATCATAAGCCGTTTTTTCCCCTGGCTCTGCCAGTTCCTTTATTTTCCTCTGCTTTCATCCCCAAGCCTCCTACCCTTTTTCTGTCTTGTCTATTTTGATTCAGTCCGTGCCCTGAATGACTTCTGTCTTGCTATGTGCTTGTACAGTGTCTATCACAACGGGTTTCAATCTGTTAGCACCTAGAGGCATTAACATAATGCAGGTAATAAGGTCTAAATTTAACTTGCTCACAACTATTTTACCCACTCTAATATGCATCATGCTCTTCAACTGACAGACTTGAATTGCATATAATAGCTGCCTGGCTACAGTACACAGACGAAGAAGCTGATAGAAAGCATTTGCCTCAATAAAAGAATATTTTTCCCTTCCAAAACCCTCTGCTTCATTTTTTCCCATTGCTTTCAGAAGCCTCATGTCAAGATAGATTTTCCTCCCACTGTGATGCCATTAAATCTCATGGATGGCATAAAATATGCTTTATGAGTTATTAAAGAATGTTACAGTAGCTGAACTGGGCAACATTAAATAAATATTACTAAATAGTTTATAAGAAGAACATCTAAGTGCTTGCCATTTTTACTTATTCTCCCTAGGAAGGGTGATTTTATAGTTTTTCTTCCTTTATCTATTTTTACGATCTGTGATGAACTCCACGAAGTTCATGGTTCATCCAAATACCTCTATGAGGTTTAACTGATGAAGGTCCTTTAAACAAGAAATAACTAACCATCATGTTTCTGAATTTCTGTATTTAGTTGCATGAGCCTCCCAAACTAAAAGCTCCAGAAAATTGAGTTCAAGTCCTTTGATCCATAATTCTTCACTGTTACAAGTCTTAATCATTAAGGTTACCAGTAATAATCAAATTACGTGTGGGAAATTGGAAAGAAGTAATTCAATTTCAAATGTACAAAAACACTGAATCACAGGGAACAGTTTTTAAGAGTTCGTTTGGACAGCATACACTGGCTTTAGTTCTTGGCAGAAATTTGTCCTCTTGTTTAGCATGACATTCTTTGTGCAGTCTGCAGTGATCACCAAAGAAGTCCTTCCATGAACAGGATCCTAAACTGAGGAAGTACACTGGTGCCCAATTCCCAGAAAATCTGTGATGTTTGTTTCTTTAACTTAGGTTTCAGACAGCTAAAAATACTGTCTAAGCACATCACCCAGCTTCCTTCCAAGAACCAGCAGCAGATTTCTAAAACACAGCAACGATTAACCTTTTGGAGGTACCTTCCCCTCTCTCTCATCTGTGGAAACAGCTCATACTGGCTTAAGCTGGATCCCACAGTTCTGCTCTACACTTTACACTTCCTTTTTTTACAGTTGCCTGTTCTGTCTCGGGCAAATCTGTCTGCTTGAAGGTAATGTGCTATAGCTTAGAAGCTGGCCGCTGGAGTGGATTGAGACCAAAAGAACTTCTTACATTCATGTTGTATCTTCTCAAAGATTAAGGCAAAGCACAGGAACATCTACAGACAGTTTGGTTTCAACTGTTGAGCGTAGCTCAGTGATGACTACACTGAACTGAGCATTTATTCGTCAGTATGGGTACAGATGGGTACTGATGAAGGAGCAGCAAATTCACTTCAAAATGCAATTCTCAGACCAAGCAGCCAGTTTCCATGTGTAGCAATGTCATTTTGTCTGTCACAATTAGATTAATCCACTGCTGCTGGCACCTAAAACCATACGTACTCTCAGCAAAATTCACAGACCGATGTCATGCAGCCCAGTAACAACCATTATGCCCTTTTAGTGCTTCCCAGGTAGAGATCACAGCTGCTTTCTCAGTACCAGGGCATAAAAGACCCAAAGATTACTAATATCACAAGTATCCCTGTGGTTACCCAGAGATCTGCAGAAATCGGGTCCATATTGTGATTTCTCTGTGTTGCAAGGGTTTTTTTCCTTACAAACTCATGCTTATTTCTTTGTTCACTCTTCTTCCTTCTGAAGGTCTCACAGCCATGTGGTCCATTCTCAGCTGCAATCATCTTTGCTAGGCCCATTTCTTCTTTGGTTAAACTGAACTACAGGGCTGCAAGGTCTTGACCTTTTTCACAATAAAAAAAAAAAAAAAAAAGGTGATTGAGTCCAAAGTCTTGAGGTGCCAGGGCTGCAAGGTCTTGACCTTTTTCATAATTCAAAAAAAAAATGATGATTGGGTCCAAAGTCTTGAGGTGTAACTTCTCTTGTCCATCTCTAACATAACTGAATCTGTCCTGGCTCTTCTACTTTCAATTGTCTTCTGTTTGAATAGATTTAAAAATAGCTTCTGCATATTTAATTACACTTCACTTCACTCTGTTCCTTCTAGTCCATTCAGTCTTCAGCACAGCCCTTTGTCTGCTGACAGACTTTCCACTTAGGCTGGCTGATGTTCAACCTATTATACTTCCAGCCTGTATCGACTGAAAGAGGTTGTTATCTTAGGAGTCCAGGAGCCTATGCAGCAAAGTATTGTTGACCAAAAATTAGGTCAACAATGTCATATGAATGTCTTACCATTCATGATAAAATTGATCATTAAGAGCTGTGAAAGTAAGGTATAACAGTGGGCAGAGAAGTAAAGGAGTTATCAGAAGAATATTTCCTTTCCTCTTTTAATAAGCTATCATTTATCCCTGTTCTATTTAGATCCCTTTGGGGCATATAGCCTGAGCAGAAAAATTTTTAAAAAATAAAGCACAGAAAAGTAATAACAAAACAATACATGTGTTTAAATATTTACAGTAGAAAGGAAATAAGACACAATCTCTGACTAAATCCATGATAAAACGAAAGAAATACAGGCCTTTCAAAGTAAATCTTAAGTTCAGTTCCAGAGGGATATTGGTGGTTAGATCTGCTGGGTTGCCTTCAGGAAATGCTCTGGCGGATCCTGATCCAGAAGCCCACTGAAGTCAACGGCTGTTTTTACACTGACTTTAGCAGTCTTCATGTAAATTCCTAAAAAGCAGCTAGAGCTTTGCATGTGTCAAGGTTATCAGCATGGTAATTGGACTTGTTGTAGCACCAGTGTCTGCTGTCAGCAGTATATTCATGATCCAACTAAGGCAAATGATATAGAAACACCAAACAAAGGACAGTCCCTGTTTTGAAAAACATCCTGAGTAGGAGCTTACCTTTATTCTATACATAGTCATATGTTTATGAATATATTTAACTCAGCATATCGGGGTGCACATCAGGGGAATTCTGACAAGCCCATGAAGGTGCTGGAGGTGAAGTGAACCCTAATTTAGCTGCTTGATTATCCTCTGCAAGGCAAATGCATTCATATTTCACAGACTCGTTACCCACCAGTAACATACAGTATAATGTAGTATGGAAACAGCATTTCCTCTGAGCCAAAGATATGTGACCTACCTTACATTAGCTCTTCATTTCAAATGTAGTTCATCTTTTCTTGAAACATAAATATGAATGGCATTTTAAACTGCTGAAGGTGTTTGTTTCCTCTGAGATGCACTTTTCATTTGCTGCATTAGCAGGACAGATGAGTGATAGCACTTTTTTAATGCTATGGGTTAAAGTACAAAATCAGTGTGAGGGGAAGAAGGGAGCTGAAATACATCCAGGGCTACTAGTTTCATTCTCCTATTGAATGAATGAGTTACTCGGGGAAGGGGAATGATGTGGCACGTTCCAGGCACTGAAGTACACAACAGTTGGTAAAGTAAAAAGATGTTGTAGTATCTGACTAACCTGTACAAAAAAAAAAAAAAAGTTGTTTTCCCTCACATGTTAATATATTGGTTAAGGGCTAGAGACACTAAGCATTCTTCAGAGGATGCTTTATGGGCTTGACATGAAGTCTGCTGAATCCCATCAAAAGATACTTATTGATGTCAGAGGATGCTGAAGCAAGTTTTAAGTGTTTTTTTCTTCTGTTAACTTCAATTTTTAATATCTTGTCTTCAGTCCATGTGAGCATCCCTTACTGACACTATTTGTAAGTATGTGCTGAGACTGAGAACGTTGTATGCTGGCCATGCCCCCCAGGCCTGACAGAAATGTCAATTAGACTTGTAATATGACAACAAAAGAGGAGTGCTAAAGAGACATCACATTTTTGGAAAAATGTGTGAAAATACATGACAGAAGAGACTTCCTTTTTTAGGAAAAAGGATGGAATTTGAAGTGCAAAACTGAAAGAAATCACTGCAATAATCTCAGCCTTCTCAAGCTGCCAAATTCTGCAAAACCTAGTGTGGCACACTCACACACAAAAGACAAAAAAAAAAATCTGCTTTTTCTGTCTCCTAGGAGAATCTGCGGAACATTTTTATCCTGAAAAGATAATCACCTTAATTAATTATTCATCTCAATTAATTAATTATCTTAAGAAATATTACCCAGAGCACCATGTGGATAAAATTGTTGAAAGAAGCCTGTGGCATATATTTTAGCCATCTTTGACCTTCCAAAGGTTAGGTCTGATTTTAAACATTTCATAGGGGCTTCAAATAAAGCCCAGAGAGAATGAGGTCCACTTTGAGAGAGCTGCTCCTGCTGCCCTTCTTACACTGTGCCATGGCCTGGCTTCTCTGGAGCTCTTACTATTGCTGGCACTGAGTCCTCTCAAGCCTGGGCTTCTGTGCACCCCAGAAGGCAATCTCTAAGTGCCCACGTTCACACCCTGCCTGGGGCACTGTCTGGGCAGTTCTCAACCACTCTACACTGACAAGGCTCCCGTGGCTCCCAGTGTCACCAGGAGCAGCTGAGCTGCCCTAAGGGCTATCACTTCTGCAGTGGAAAACTGCAATAATAGTGTTGCCATTTCTTGTAAAGTGTGGGCACGCCGATTCCTTCCACAGCTGTACCCTTATTTTACCCTGGGAGGCTCATTGTTCTATACAGTATTCACACGCACAGAGCATCAGACAGCTCCCTAAACCAGGGCGTAGAGTGTGCCCGACACAGGCCATGGCCACCACTGCCCTTCTCACCTGCATCCTCCCTGGCACAGAGGGAGCAGCCTGGGGTCACCTCTCGGGGGTCACAGAGCAGGACCGGTGAGCACAGAGAAATGCAGGAGACAAGGAGCGACTGTGGGGATGCAGGGAAAGGGAGCTGGCTGGGGAGAGGGGATGACATTGAAGGTCCTCCAGGAGAGGAGGATTAGGAGGTATTCTCCACCAATAGAAGCATCTAATTTAATGAGAGCTTTCGGTTGAATTTAAATTTTTGTTGGGTATGACCCCATTTTTATCTGTTGTCTAGTAACTAGTCCAAAACTTTAACTAGTATGGCTTCTTTTCTGACACATATTTCACAACTGTTGAAGGAAATTTTGCTTGTTCTCTGGCTTTTGACATAATCCAGATGTGTTTTGAAGAGGAGGAAGGCACAAGAGTATCGTTAGTATCCCTTTAATGAAATGGTGTACTCTGGTACACTACAGATATGAAGAACATCATGCTGGTAGTAGAATGCAGTACACTGGGAACTGCAGGAGAGCATATTGTAACTCCTGCCCTCTGCCTCACGTACAGGCTGTCTCACACTAGGCTTTGGACTCAGCGAGGTAGAATCATTCTCAGTTCAAAAAACAATCACTGCAGTGTCTCCAAACCATGATCTAATGTCAGAAATAGCTAAGGAGTTAATTCTGTGCTGTAAAAACGTTATTTGGAAACTGCTGCTTTTAAATAATTGCCATCCTTTGATATAGTGAATATATTTTACCAAACCAGAACCCACTTTTATACTTAAAACAAAACTGAGAACAAAGGCTGCCTGTGTGAAACCTAACTGCTTTCAACACAGCTGCAGGTGCCTGCACATTGTACACTTCTGAAAAGAAAGCACTGAAGCTGGAGAAATAAAATGGCCATTGAACTATTATGTACAATGAAAATTCCTGGCTAAACATATATTCTCATTCTATTTCATAGTACAGCAGATCTGTCCCTGGGGTGAAAGTCACAGTTGGTTATGAAAACATTGTAATAAACTGCCTAACAAGTGCTGCATGTATCTCACAGCTCTCTACTGGAAGAAATTTGGAGCTCTTAAGTGTGGATCTGATAGGAACAGGCAGAAACTGATTTTTCTATAAATCAAAAACATTTGCATTTTCAAAAAAAAAAAAAGTATACTCTTTTCACAAGGAATACCTGAAGACCTTTTCATTTCCTTAGAGTTCAAACCTTCCTCAGGTACTTCAAGACCAAATAGAATAGGAAACTTGCAGCCTGGTGGAAAGTAAGACAAGAGTTCTTATGTACCGTAGTTCTTTTTATTTGACTCCTCCCAAGCCCTTCCTTGGCAAAAGTTGGCTTGGCTAATAAACATTTTCCTGTGGAAAACAATGTCATGAGAAGAATCTCAGCCAACCTACAATATATAACATTCTGTATGCAAGTAATGAGTAAGGATTTTTCCAGTGGCCAAAATATTCTGACTTTGGCAGTGCATGTAGGTGGGTTTTCTTCTTACCACTGCACTGTGCCAAGGGAATACAATGCCACTTACCACATCTGATCTGAGGGAGGTAACATAAAATATGCTCACTTTCAGGTTTCTATTCCCTGACCATATCATTAGTGCCAACTGTAGAAGTAGCTCTGAATGGAAGGGAGGAAAACAGCAGAAGCATGATTTAAAACTTCATTGGGCTGTAACTCAAACATTTGGCCTGCCCATGCATTGTTACTGGAATACTTCAATAATGTGGAGGGAAAGCAAGCACAATTGTAATACAATTTCTTTATTTAGGTGCCAAGAACCCTTGAGGGTAAAGCAGGTCTCTGTGGACGCAGGAAACGGAGCTATCTCAGAAATCTGAGAAGAAAAACATTCTTAGTGGAACCAAAGTTGGCATTTACTCTCCTGGTGCATAGCCAAAGCTTAGGTAAGGCTGAAATTTTGTGCAAGTTCCATTGCTGAATTAAAGAAAATAGCTTACTAATAATTTGGTGAAAACCACTGCTATAGTTTAGATGTGTTGACATAAAATAGCTTTTGATTTCTGATTTGTTCCATAGTGCTAAGATGGTGCTGAAGGCAATTAGCTGCATTTGGAGGCATGGGAATGATTGATTGTTCTGCTTCCTCTCAGCTGCTTTGTGGGTTTAACTTTTATCTACAGTTTAAAATCAAAGGGTTCTTTTCTTTTTTTTGTTAAACTAGTTTACAATCCATTGACAAAAAGGCTTTCTGTCTGAGTAGATCTTATGTGCTTGCTTAGCTGGATTAAAAATGACAATTATATCTGAAGGAAGATAGTATTTTCCTGATTTTTTCTTCCTGAAAAAAAAAAAAGGCTTCATGGTATAATTTCTGTTTTCACTCAATGACATAAGAGCCTTTTTTCATTTAGAATTTTTTTCACTCCTGCTCTGATAAACAGTAATAGAGCACTATCTGCTTGATTTGGTTATTAAATCACTATAGGCTCTAAGTTTGCAACTGGAAGTCAGTGAAGCTCTGTGCTGACTTAGGTTAGAATGAACAAACAGGGATAGGCTCCTTCTGGATACATTTAAGCACATTTTCAACAACAGTCTTACAGCAATCAAGTCAGTGAAGAGCAATTTCTTCTAACAAACCCACATCAGTCTCCTTATTTGAAAAGTAGTATTCCCTGATCTGAATTATGATGTGAGAGGTGCTGAGGGACTTTGGTTCCAGACACTATGCTGTGACTGTTGCAGCTCTTGCTATCTTTCTCTGCAAACATTTCCACTCTTGTCAGCTCTTCCCTGGATTTCACAGTTCACCCAGGAAAGAAGGGACAAGCTGCTGGAATTGTTTCTACACTGTTGGCAGCACAATTATCAAGCTTTCTCTTGTGATGAACACTTACCAATAGCCTGCTTCTCAGCACCCTTTTGGAGTTAAGTCTATTTTTTTATAGTCCAGCTGCTGTTCTGCAAAATGGTCTCTGGATGAAAGATGTCCATAGGGTCCAGAGGTTGATCTTCACAACAAACTATACCTACAGCCAAAAACCAACAAGGATAAAAAGGGAGAGCACAAAAGGGAACTACATTTGAAAACCTGTAAGCAGGAAATACTGTTGTAAATTTTATGGTCCCAAGCTTATACAGGGGCTGTGGAGGGGAGTGCAATCACACTCCATGTCTCTGCTGTGCCTTTTTCAGTGGTTACACCTCCTGAATGGAGAACAGAGATTGGTAAACTGCTGCAGGCAGGCAAGAAGGAGAGATGGATGGGTTCAGAGCCTTGCTTCCTAGTCCTTGCTGCAGTCTGCTCAAGTAGCTGCATGCAGAAGGTCAGCTTCTCTACAGAAAAAGAGAGATAAAATCAGAGGAACAAGAGGCTGAGGTGTCACTCAATCTCTGATTACCCTTTCTCAGCCTAGGTGGTAAAATTGCCATCCGCCCTACATAGATTACACCCACAGAGAATGAGAAACATCTGAATGGTAGGTAGGTTACCTGCAGTTCATTGGGATTCACAGTGTCCAATTATTAGTTCTGTGTTCCGTCCCCAAGTTTAGCTCTATAAGAGGATACACCTCTTGTAAGTTATCCAGATAATAGGGTGAGACATACACAGACAGGCAAGATGAAGAGGGAGGAGGATCACAGATTTTAAGGCCAGGGCAGAATTCTCTGCCTCATTTTGTGCCAGTGTGCATATTTAAGATGCATAGATGGGAAAGGCCCAGAGAGGAAACAGAGCTTACAAGTCATACCTTTCAGCATGCTACAGAGTTTGTTAAAGTTCACTCATGTCTCCCACGCTTGTAC
>NW_008610309.1:23926-29202 GCF_000691845.1 Merops nubicus | reverse complement strand
TAAGCAGTCCGGCTTCTGAAAACAAGGGTAAAGTCATGCCCCAATCTGCATTAAGTTCATGTCCATTTCATCTCACAGTTGCATATCTTCCAAGGCGTCCTGCCTTGACCTTCCTTCTCATAAAAATGAATTGGAGGACTACTGCTTTCTTAATGGCATATGTCAGCATGAGAAAACCACATCTCCTATAGATGGTGACATACAAACCTCTGTCTCTCGATGGAAAGGTTCTCCTTAGAGACCTGTCTTCTGCCTCCAGTACAATCTCATGAAGTGTTGAAGGACAAAAGGTTCTTTTATTTGGATTTAAAATCCTTAGTTAAGAAACACTTGACCTGGGATTAGATGGTTGGAGTATTTTCCTCCTCTGCACTTTGACCTACTGTGCAAAGCAGGTATTGCATAAGATTTTTATAATTGACATTTTAAAAGAAACCTTTACCATCAAATGAGAAGGTTGTGAGTGGTCAGTATGCTTTTTTCCCTTCTGCATGTTCCTGCCTGAATGCAACAAATAGCAGATCTGATGCTGGATCTAAGCAATCCTAATTTTACGCTGATATACTTCTGTTGGCTTCTGCAGTGCTACTCCTGACTATAAAACTGCCAGTGAGATCAGACTAATACTCATGAAGCCGACTCAAAACTGTAAGACAAATCTGAAAAAAAGAAAGAGAATAAAGCAGCTATTCACTAGCATATGCTATTGCAGCTCAGTGCTGCTGAATCTCTCTGCACTCTGTTCTTATGTAGCATATGTGCTATAACTGAAAGGCATAATAGTGTGAATTAAAAATTAGTCATTTGTTTTTCCCCAACACCTTCTATCCACAAAAACCAAGACTTGCAAATAAAATCTAATATAGCTTAATTCTATCACTGAGTCCAACAGATTTTATGTGTTGATGTAGAAGTAATGTAGCTCTACTCAGCACTGTAATAAGGCTATCTCTGGAGCAGAGCTCCAATATCAGTGCTAACCCCATGAAAGTGATTTTCCTGCATCATCACGTGCTTTATTAGTCCTCTGACAGGACATATTCACAACCAGTTGTGACCTTTCCTGTGGAACAGTTTTTTGGGGTGTAGGACATTATTCCCTGCTGTTGGCTGACAAAGAGATTAGGTTCTGCTCTAGCTTGCAGTAGAATTAATCTCTTCAGTAATAAATATTTTGACTACAATATTTTGGTGCTCTGGGTTGAAAGGTCATTGAAAAACAAGTGGAGGCTTAGCTGTCATAAAGATAACTAAAGCACATCTTGAGAGAAATCGAGCACATTCACTTCTACACTAGCTTGGTTTTGCCCTTTCCTTTCTAACAGCTGTATGATTCTTATCATGGTTTTCTGTGTTTTATTGTCTTTCCTTTTTCTTACCATCATCTATATTGTATTGGAATTTATAGTTATATGAGATGTTGGTCAAATCTTTTCCAATTCAGCAGCCAAATATGAAAGCCTTGATATAATAGGGATGAAACATGAGAATATAATGCCTCCTGATGGAGCTATAGCTGCTTTTTCAGTCTTTCTGCATAACATCTTGAAGACAGAAGGCAAATATCTTATAATCCAGTCAAATGTTTTTCATTCTTTGAACACATTCATGTGTTTGATGATGATTCCCAGCATGAGCAGGGAAACACTCTTGCTTTTAACATTCCTTCTTCATTTTGCTGTATTGATTTGATGGTAAGTTGCATAGCATTACCTGCAATTATTTGTCATTTTGCTCTTAAAAAAATCATCTGAACTCATGGCATGGGCTGCAAATGAGATGTTCACTGGGGTGGAACTGCAGTATCCAAGTTACCAGGCCTGTGCTGGAGGGAATTTGACTTGCACATTTACAGTACAGCCCTCAAAATTTCTCTTTATTTTTGTAGGAACTGGAAACCCTGAAGATTTTATATAAGAGGGGAATTACACCATAAAGGACCAGTTCAGAAATTTGAAATGGCTCAGGAAAATTCTTGGTAAGATTTAATCCCAGCAATGTGAAAAATTGAAAAAGAATGGGAGAAACTGTCACAAAAGTGTTTGTAAAAACATTTGGAAGAAGAGTAATAAGAAGGATGTGTCAGCTCGTAATTCTAAGTGGTGATCATTCTTTTCTGAAAAGAAATGTTTTCAGCTTTAAGCTAACAGTCTTATTTTGATTCAGAGCTGTATCCAGGCATCATCATAAATCCCACTGCTAAACAAGACATTAGCAAGGCCACTGCTAACTGCAGTGGATGCAGCATTGATTACAATAGAAATTCCCTCTCCTCCAGGTTCTTAACTTAGACTCCGTCATTTCTTAAGCAACACCAGGAGGGTGCCCATGCCTAATTACTGTTAGACAATGGAGCACAAAATCTGAGGTTATACAAGTAAATAATGTGCATTAACATCAGTTCATAAATTGGATTAGTCACCCACAAACAATAAATATGCAATATAAATGTGAATATTGAAGTATATGCAAGTGAGAATGTAAAATGCCACTTACCAGAAGCTAAAATCCATTTTACAATGTTTTCATGAGACCACCTAGGGTGATACATGGACAGAACACCACAGGACTGAAGGAGTGGATCCAATCTGCTGCAGGGAAGAATGTGATCTCAGGTACTCATAAATCATGACCAAAAGTATTTAATTTAATGTTGTTTTGATACTTTTTTTCCCCTATTTAAAATGACAATAATCTTAGCAACATCTTTTCAATTTTTAGTATTCAGGTTTAATGAAAATGGAAACAAAAATTTAGAGACACTACCTTCAAGAGACATTTAAAAAAAAAACCCAAACTGTTAAAAGTGGGATTGATCATTTGTCATTGATCAAATAACAGAGTTTCAAGTCAGTGTGAAATGGGCTGACTTAATAGCCAGTAGCAACTCTCATCTCCCACACATTCCCCCACCTGCAAAAGTAATCTGCAACAAAAGGAAAAAATACCTTGAGTTAAGCCATTGTTATTTTTATATTTTCTGCACACCAGCAAAATCAATAGTTCTGATTCCTGCCAAAAGCTCACACCACTATTTTCTTAGATCACCTGCATTTCAATATGATTCCAAAGCTTAAAAACTAATAGAAGAGTCTCATTCTGAGTTCCATACTAGGCTTGTAGTTATACTTGCAATTATATCTCCATATTTTAATTCCTAAATAAGTCCCAGCTTTGACTGAATTAGATCTGTACTGCACCTATTAATAAAGAGCAACAGATCCTTCATGTATACTTTAGCAATAAGTTCCATCACATGGGATATAAACAGTTGCTCCTCGTTCAGTTCAACCACGGATAGAGATGGAAGCATGCTGCCCATCCAGGACCCAAATGGGATAGGTGTATAGTTTCTCTAGTAGAGTACTAAAACTTGTGCAAAGACCCAGTTTCAGCCCTTTTTGGTGGTGAAGCTGAGCACCCCAAGGGGGCAAAGTATAGTCTGTGCCAGAGTAAACATCCCTGTGCTGCCACATTCCAGTGGTTGGTCTGTGGGAACCTACCATCCCTGCACTCACTGGAGTGAGTTCAGATCTTTTGCTGAGTCCTGCCTGGACCTTATTTTTGTGGTCCAAGTTCATGTCTGCTAGAAACATGATTAGATATAACTGCTGCTTTGCAGAAGTTTCCACGTAGGAAATAGATGGCATTGATGTGTGTTTGAAAGTGTTTCTGAGCCCATCCCATCTCCGTCCTACGTTGTGCTCATTCAGCAGCCATTTCAAAGGAGGAGAAAGAACGTTGTTTACAGGAAGACTAATTTCCAGAAAGTGTGGCAGAGGACTTCTTTTTAATTCAGAAGCAAAGTTCTAGCTCAGCTGCAAGAAACAAGTTTGCAAAGTAAGGGAGAGGTCAGACAAGAAGTTATTAGTGACCTCTAACCACAGATAAACATTTAACAGTAGTTTGTTTCCTGCACAGAAGTGTCCCTTGCAATTTATTTTTTTCCAAATGGAGAAAAAAATATTAAGATGCAAGTCTGGAAACTGTGAGGTGAGCTAGAGGTGGAGAATGAATCCTGGAGACAACATCTGGGCAGAAATGAGTTATATGATAGTTCTGAATGAAGGAGGGCAGCAGCAGTAGTGATTATATAGCATTGTTTTTCTCTTTGTTCATAGCTTCTAGAGCATGTATCTTTGTCTTCCCCTGCAAAGGAAAATGTAAACAGGCTGAAATTGGAAAGGAGCACTGGGGTGACCCCCACCAGCCCACACGACTAGGGCAGCCATGGAGCAGCTTTGAATGGCTCTTGTTTGAACTTTGATGATAGCAGCTAGAGCCTCCACATGTGCTGGTGTGGAGTGTCCCTGCACAGCAGCATGGAGGTAGGTATTCTCCATGCAGAGATTTTTGTTCCCTGCTTCTTCTAGTGAAGACAGAACATGTCAGTCCTAAGGGCTTTTCTTCAGGGGAAGTATCCCATGGAATTGTAGATAATAATAGAAAATACATCTAAAAATGAGCTCAAGATGTCATCTAGGCCTATATCCCACCCTGAGGAAGGATCAGCTCTACCCAAACCACTCCTGACAATTCTTAAATACCTCTGATAACTGAAACCACAGAGCCCTCCTGTCTGAGAGCTTCTTTGTCCTGACGTGGGCTGTAACGTGGCGTGATGGGCAGAGCCCTACTGAGGGAGAGCATCTGGTGGTTTCTTTCAGTCAGAGTACAGTTATTGTTTAGTGGATGTAAAGCTTTCTAAGCATCTGGGCTTGCAGGTTACTTCTAGATATTTTAAAGTTGGTTTATATACTGGTATGTATATGTAGCAGGTATACATGGCATATTGCAGGGTATCAAATTCAGAGGAGGACTTGTTGCTTTCCTTTATCCTTTCCTTAACTGTTCCAATACTGATAACACATATTAGAGCTCAGAGGGAAATAATCATGTTCATTCTGGTAGTTCTGCCATAAGCATGCTTTAAATTGTAAAAGCTCTTGGCAATGATTCAGTTACTGAGTACTTTTAAGGAACAAAGAATCTAAATAGCAGAGAAATCTGAATCATGAGCAGCAGCCACAGAGAATATCAATTGATATAAAATAATAGTGGCTCATAAATGCAATCCTTTTCCTCCCTTGCTCTTCCCTTACAATGAATTAAGTTTGGAAGTAACCAAAGGAAGTCCAAATTTCCCAATGCTAGTCCAGCATCCTTCAGTTCCTAAATATATCCTACTTCAAATGGTCCCTCCAAGGCAGCATATTTTAAGTATTTTTGGATAAATATTTTTAAAGTACTCACAAAGGCTTCTGAAAAGTTGACAG
>NW_008610309.1:1250-23895 GCF_000691845.1 Merops nubicus | reverse complement strand
CCTACACATCTGTGGTATTACACAAAGGATGAATTTGGCCCAGTAATTAAGAACCAAATGTTCTAGTGACCTGCAAACCGTTCAAGACCAAAAATAAATGTGCTTGCTTGAGGTGATGAATGACCTATTAGAGGATAAAAGTATTCATCTTGTTCTTTGGGCAGCACTTTGGATCATGTGGATCCCTTGTGACTGGGTTTTAAACAACAGGTCCAGTGGAAGTCTAATCCTATACAGCATAGCAAAGTAAGCCCTCATTTATTTGGTTTTATGAACTAGTAACATTAATTTATTCTTTATATGCATTCCACTGGCTTCTGTGTCTTTCCAGTGACACTCATTGCTTTTCTGCTCATGCCAATCAACTGGAAACCCACCTTGTGGGAACGTTGTGGTGCCAAATAAGATCTCATAAAAGGCTGCATGTAACAACGGCTCCTCAGGTTGTATGTCAGAATTTCATTCCACAGGCATTAGTACAGTGCCCTACATCAAGAATCAATATTTTATTAGTGCAGCAGGATTCCCTGCCTTTATCAATTTTTTTTTTCCATGTATTGTGGTGTTTAATATGTGTATGCATCTGGTTGTCTAGAGACAGATAATGGTCAGTTGGTTGAAGGTAATCACCTCCTAGTTTTCTAATAATATGTACAGATTAATGAGAAAGGTTGGCAGCCTTAGATGGAAGATTTGAAGAGTGAGAGTCCCAGAGATTCCTTTACCTGTAGAAATTGATTTATTGCATGCAGAACAAGCTTTCTTTTGGAAACTAAACAAGCAGGTGGCTGCAATTTATATGAATTAAACCTTGGGCTTGTTCTGGCTTAAGGGTTGTTTTTTTTCTTGTTTTTAACAAAGCTAGGGGTGCATAAATAGAGCTTGGTTCTTTTTCTAAATGTTGGTTTTGTACAGTTGTTTTTAATCATTGAACAATTTGAAATCAATTGTAGGATTAATCTAATTGCAGGTTCACTCTTTGCTCCTTATTCTATGGAGCACAGTGCAAGAGAAAAGCTGTGGTCAGGGAGAAAAATCATAGCTTTGCATTCTTGTCTCGTGTCACTTGTCTCAACCAGTCTCTAATCTATCATTACAATCAAAATTCTTTATCCTGAAAATTGCGACATGAAATTTTAAAGCTTAAAATAGCACTTCTGTAAGGCAGAGATTAGATTATGCAAAGTGTTAATGCAGCATTAGCAGAAGAGTCCCAATTAAATAATTATAAATAGTTACAAGTCTAGCCTTATTTGCAGAGCACTGTAGTTTAAAAGTTTTGCACTTTCCTTCTTTCTTTCTCTGACACTGTTCATGACAGTTAAGGAGGACTGAGACCTCCACAATATTTTCTTGGTTTTCTTTTATTAAAAAAGAAGACAAAATTTCAGTTATAAAATTAACAAGTATTCTTTTGAAAAAGAAAAAAATCTATATCTCCCTGAGACACAGTCCATGGTTTAGACTTATTTTCTGAGGTTCAAAAAGGTGCATGCTGACATTATATAGTAGAAGTCCAAGTCCAGTGGAAACCATATATAGTGAATAACCCATAGACCCGTATAAGGTCAAGACCAGAATTCTGCCAATTTAGTAGCACAAATGAAATATTTTTAAAACCATGCAGTGATCTGGATTTTGAACACTTCTTAAAAGGTCTCTGGACATTGCTATCAGGGTCAGGAACACATTCACATCCCTAAGTATGCAGGTGCACGGGCATGCACTGCAGGCAGCATTCATACAGCTGAGAAAAGTCACATCTCCATGCCCATTAAGTCACCTTCTTCAGGGACTATTCAGGAAATCACAGGAAACAGAACTTTGTTGACAGTGTTGGGATGGGATCTGAGCAGGCAACCTCTGAAGTTTTTTTTTCTGTGCTTTGATTGTTGTCTTTCCATGATCATATACATCCCTGACTATTTCTTTTTGCCCTGTTTCTCACTCCACCCTATGCCAACAGACTCTGTGTCCGTACAGACCAGAACCTGTTTTTTTCTTATCGTGTTTTATGTACTGAAAACACATTTATTTGGTTCTTGTGGAGTGACTATTGTTGCAGTTCACTATTAAAATTTGGTTTGGATAAGATTTGTGAGTGAAACGCAACCATTCACGTATGACTCTTTTTTTGCTTGTTTCTTTTTTTCATCTATGCAGTCAAATCAGAAAGAAATAGTGAGGTATTTTTGTTATTTATTAAACTAATAATCTAATCACAAAAGAGTATTACTTGTCAGGTACAGGAAGCTATGACATTTTTATGGGTTAGAAAACTAGTTCAACTGAAGAGATAATTTCATTTTTTAATTCAATGCAAATCAAATGTGCCTTGAATGCCTGTTTTATCTTCCTTTGCTCATGGAATTTACATTTAAGTAACAGTTTTCTGAGCAATTATAGCTTGATCATTTTAAAATATTAACACTGATATAAAAACATAAAACTCTTAAACTCTTTGTTCTCCCTGCTGGTTTTGGCTGCAGAAGCCTTGGCTACATCAGCCATTCTGTGCCCCAAGGGAAAGCAAAGGTAGTAGTTGGATGCCTTTGGAAAAGCACAGCCCCCATCAGATTCCCCAAGTTCAAATGGGGTTTCATGGTGTTTCATGTTCCATTGTGTGATGGTCATGTCTGCACTGCCAGGACCATCTTCTGCATGCATAGTTCAGAGAAGCAGCAGTATTTTAGAAAATCAGTTCTTCTGCTCCAAACCCACTGCCACCTGCACAGCACTGCTCTGTTGTGTGCAGACATGGTCAGGCAGTGGCCACCATGCTGTTTGTAAAGGTACAATGGTTGTTGCCACTGTTGGCAGACTCCAGACAGCTCTTCAAGGGCTGGTCATTTGCTCATTAATCTCCTTTTGTTCTTAATTCTCCTGCAAGTGCCTTGATTCACATTCAACATGCAGCAGGACAAGCTATTATATCCTTGCCTAGTCTCTGATGAAGTCAGTGTTTCTCAATGGTAGAGACCATGTCTCCCTACTCTGAAGGAAACACCAGACAGTTAGGTCCTGAATAGATACAATTAATTATTTCACTAATCTCACTAAGCATTAGATTAACACTCACTGCAGGAGATCACTTCCCAATGACTTAGCAATGATCATCAGAACACCAGCTTGCCTGGGGAATGGGAGGCAATCAACCATTGCATAGCCATTTGAACCTGGACGCTGCCTACACGCTCAGCTCCCTGCAGATGGAAATGTACTGACACAGATTACTGAAGTGATAACTTTTGCACGAGCAGGCCTTTTATTTTTTCCAGTGGTGGAAGATACTAGCTCATTGATAAACTTGTTACAACCCATTGCATTCCATCAGAAATTCTAGTTGGCTGTAATATCATATTTTCTTTTCTGCAGAGCCAGGAGAATAAAACATAACCAAGAGGCTGGGCTGTAATCTGTTTCTTCCCCATGGACATCTGAAGTTATGCTTGAATAATTTTTTTTTGCTGTAGCATGACAAGTTACCTTTGATTCATGCTTTGTCATGACATAAGGTAAGATGCTAATTATTTACCTAAGCTGTTCCATGTCTCATAATAATGTACTTAGCAATTTATTATGCTTCTTCCTCTCTAAAATACCATCTTCCTGAGGCAAGCATTTTAAGTGATCTATAAAGATGCGGTTTATCATGAATCATTATCACAACCTTAGTACAGCAGGGACAAAAGGGAAGCAATCTGGTACCAAAGTGAAGATGAGACAAACTTGAAAATGAAATTTGCACTTAGCATTAAGAAATTGGGATATCATTCCAGATTGGCTGATCAAAGCAGTGGGATAAAGAGTGTTTGAACTCTATTAAGGCAATCATCCAAGCTGCTAAAACATTAGCTTGCTGGTAAGACCTCTTGCTTAATTGCTGAAATGAAAAACTCTGTATAAATAATGGCCCTATTCCTAGAGGCACAGGTGAAGGAAAACAGCTGTTTTGCATGAGAAAACCTCCCATATTTTGTGCATTATAGAAGTTTCACCTCAGAGAACCTGATGTATATCTTGGTGAAGGCTTTGCCTCCAATAATGTAATCAGAGACACACAAAAATAAACGTTAGGACTGATCTGGGGCTCTTGGTCTGCTTTCCTGGTACTGGGGAAGCAGGGGATACCAGTGAGGTATTTGCTCATGGGTGAGCAGGTATTCATCCTGTTTTGAACAAACCCTTCAGTTGTTATTCCCCTAAAGTATTCTAGACTGCCCCTCCACCTACATCCACCCCAGTCCATCCTTTCTATCTTATTTGCTATTGTATTTCAACCCAAACCAGGAAAGAAAATGGGATGAAACTAAAATGGTACTTTTAAATTGATACCAGATTGCTTCTGGGTCTGGGGTGGGTATACAGGGCTGGGTGCTGAGTAATAAGCAAGGGAACCTCTTACAGTTTGGATCTTGTAAACATGGTTTTAAACATGGCGTGACAGCCTGTTGCATGTCAGAAGGACGTGGACAAGTGAAATGACTGTGGAGAAGCAATGACTATGCAAATTTTTTGTAGCAGTAAAATAAAGTCTGAAGTACTAAATTAAGTATAGGATTCTGCCTGGAGAGGAAAATTCAGGATTAGTGATTTGATTTTTATTTTATTCTGTCCATTCAGTTTGTTTGTTTTGTTTTGTTTTGTTTTGTTTTTTGTTTTGCTTTTCCAAACAGAAAATATTTATCAGCTCCTCTTATTAGGAATTTTCTCTTTCTTTTCCAAATCCACATTCCTCAGGGGACCAGTGACCCCTTTTCCTTCTTCTAAAACACAGATCTCCAAAAGCAACACATCTCCTCTCTCAGCACGTCTCTCTCCTTGACAAGGAGCAGTCAGGACAAGATGAGAAAGCTTAGGCCTGTCACTTGTCCTTCCTGCAAACCAGTGTATGCCCATCAACCAGTTAACCTACAACTGGTATTTATTTCTGATGACAGTGTTATCTAAGAGATAAGGCTCTAGTGTGTGACTCAGGAGACCTGGGTTCTATTTCTGATTCTGGAACCAAGTCACTGTGTGTGACATGGGTCTCATTACTGCCTTTCTCTGCCTGCTTTTGTCTTAACCTTTTCTGCCCACTGAGAAATAAATTGCAGTGGAGTATGGGGGGATTCAGGTTGTTTGGGGGTTTGGTTAACATTATAACACTAATACTATGTGAAAATAAAGCACAGAAAATGGTTATACAGGAAAAAGCAAGATTCATGATCTTGTTAAATGCAATAAAAGACAATGCAACGACTATGGGCTTTATCATTAGACTAACCCAGTGCTACTTTGCATTTTCTACAAACAGTGAAATTACTGGTGTTTATTTCACTAAAATTTAGATGCTGTGTCATCTTTCCTGTTCCCCTCTTGGCTGGACAAGACAAATGGTCATAATGTTCTTTCTGCAGTGAAAATTTAAAATATAGCAAAATACGTTTGAGGGCTGTGAACTGATTGACCTCTGAAATACTGTTTTTCTGGCTGACTTTTTTCTTTTTTAAAAAAAAAAAAATAAAAAAATAAAAATCCCAAACCAGTTGTGCCTAAACATCTCAAGTTTGAAGATCAGCATTATATTGTCATAATCTTTATTTAGTACAGTGTTGTGTTGAGTTATTTGTTTAAAGCTGACACTTCCTGACAGTATTAGGTTACATTCTAGGGAGATACTGTGAGTTGTGTTTGAAGCTGCATCTTGGATTTACTGCAGCTGCTGTAAATATCAGCTAAGCAACCTTCATAAATTATGCTAAAGGCATTTCTCAGTTATATAAGAATTATTCTGGTATGTAAATGAACTTCTGCCATCAGATACTTGTAAACTCTTATAAAGCTAGTGAATGTATGGCATTTAAAATGTTACATTTTAGGGTCTTTCCTGTTTACAGTGTGAGCATACATATGTTTTATTCTATATAGCACACAAAGTTTCCCTTGCCATTACTGTAGCTGTTATAGTTCTCCTATAGCATGGCACAACTTTCAAATGTATAAGAAATGGGGAAGGTTTATAGCTCAGATATTGTATAGTTGGAGAAGAGGTTACCCAAATGCACATTATAAATGTTTTACACTGAGCATTCTTCATGCAGTCCTCACAAGGCAGCAACAAGCTCAATATTGCAACAAGGAAACATGAATGCATTTGAACTCAAGAAAACTGCTGTCCTCACTGGTGAAGCCATGAGACAGAACCCATCACTGCAGAGAAATTACTCACAGAGCCTTCCCTTCATTTCTGAGGTAGTCTGGCCTGAGTGATGCAAGTAGGTTTTACAGGGTAAGAGCAAACGGTGTTAAGCAACTTATTTAGATCAGGCAGGAGTTGTTAGCCAGAGTCCAGGCTTGAGCCCAGAGGTCAGTCATTCCTCATGGACAATCCTTAGCTCCATCATTGTGGAGTTTGAATGAGCAGCTCCATTTCTGTGTGCCAGCACTCTAAAAATCATATCTCTCAGCTGCAGCTCTTTACAGCCAGAAGCACGTGTACACACACTCAGACTGTGCTCTTTGTTGTTCCCTTGCACTGATTTTACTTTTGTTCTTCCACTCTCAATGACTCACTTCTGATGAAGGGAAATGACAGCAAAGACAGAGCCTTGGGTCAGCTTTTGCATCTGAAGACATAACTAATCATCTGGCAATGTAAATCCCCAAAATAACATCCCCTATACTCTATCCCAGAGGAAGAAGCCAGTTTTATACAGCTGCCCTAAGGCTTCCAGGGGCAAAAGCTTTTCTGCACAGGTCTGGGAAAGATTCCTGGTGGGACATACTGTCCAGTTCTGTGTCTCACATAAGACGCTGAGCAAATGCAGGCACAAAGTAACTGAACTGAATACATTTTGGGCCACCTGGGCATGTGCAAGGAAACCATTTACAAGGCCCAAGGCACCTGGTAGTGGCAGAGATTCTAGGAACTCTGTGATAGTCTAAGCTTCAGCGTAATGAATCTGACCTGGCCCTCAATTATTAGAAAGAGCAGAGTGAAAATGAGTAAGAGATTGGAGCAATAATAGACTCTCCAGTGACACAATAAGGATAGCAGCTTAAAAACAACTGCTGGCTTGCTAGCCAGGCAAAGCAAATATACTACAAATCATTTGCCTGCAGGAGTTGAGCTCTGGGCACACTTCTCAGCTTAGGCACTCATATCACTATTTATTTTCACTCGTAGAAAAGCTTTAGTGGAGCTGGCTGTTATGAATGCATAATCTAAATTCTAAGTAAATTCTAAATATTGTGCACCTTTGGGCCATGCCCTATCCTCAATCTCTTTGTCCCATTCTTTTCCACTGGCAGTTCTGGGACTTCCACCTATCAGTCAGTCTCCCCTCTTCCACCCCTCCACAATCTTAGAAAATCTAAGACCAAACCTTGGTATTTCCTTCGTCCTTTGATACAGTGGTGTGAGAGAGCAGCATGGATCTTTGAGTTACCAGCCCCTCATGCCATTAAGCCATTTTATTTTATTATAAGTGGAGCTCTGTGGAGATTCTGAACTGCGGGTGCCTGTCTCTGCCAAAGTGAATCTCTGCTAAGGGATAAATGAGACGTATGGATTACCTCTGTGATGCATTTCCTAGCTGCCTTTGTACTGAGGGAGTCCCACTAATCCCAACCCAATATAAGGTTAAGAATTCAGTAATTAACTACAGAGACACAAAATTAAAAATTTAGAGTCATTATGAAGAACCAACTGCCCATTTAGTAGCTAGTATAGAGCAGCATCTATGTCCTCCAGCCAAGGCTGAACACGTTGTGCAAATATGTCTGTAGATGTGAGACCTGGCAGTGTAAAACATCAAGTGGCATGGAAAAAAAATGGGAGGAAAGTATGACAGTCAACTATTTTCATAAAAGGTCGGATTCCAAGCCCATTACTGAATCTTTCTTTGACTCTACCTGTGGACTAAGGCCAGGTAGAGTTGCAGTGGCAGTGAATCTATTGTAATATCTTTCTGTCTGCAAAGGCAAACTGTAGGAAAGGGAGAATTCTTGCAGTGCAGAATGTATTGAGGTATCAGCTGCTCTTGGAAAAAAAACTGTAATGTAGTTTTCCTATAATAAAACCAATAATCATTCTTCAGTCATAGCTTTATGATTAAACAACATTGAGGCAAGGCTTTTTTTCTTATCTTAATTTAAATAATTCCCAGGCTGCAATGCAGAAAAACCTTTCCAGATATTAACGAGATTATAAAAATGTCATGTCAGATTTGAAAACTGTCACTAACATGAGAGTTTTAATTATGAATAAATTTAAGAAAAAAAAAGAGTAACTGCCTTTCCTGTGGCAATATGGTTTTGCATTATGCAGAAACACTAAAGCTTATAAATGTTCAAAGGCTGAAAAGTAAAAGTGAGATAAGAGAATGGATTATTCTGGAAAATAGGTGAAAGTAAAACTGATAAAACATTACTATTCAAATTATATCTTTACAGGAGTCATTACAACAGAATTAATGTTGCTGGAACACAGGGAGAAGCAAGGTTATAAACCATTCAAGCCAGTACAGCAGAGATTTATTTCAAGAAATGAATCCTAGCACTTGTAGCAACAGATTAGTAACCAGAGATCCAGCCAAGGGTGTGCAGGAAATGCACAGGGCCTTACACCATAAAGCACACACACACAAATCGCCAGCGAAGAACATCTTTATATTTGGCAGCTATAGGTTCCCTGAGTGGTTTGGGGGATACTCTGATATCACTGAGGTTACTCACATACTTCAGTTCATTCCTAGGCTCAGATGAGTACACCTGGCTCTGGCCCTGAGTGTCTGTCTTCCTTCAGAGTTAACAGACCTCATTTGTTTTCCCAAACATTTATCTGCTGGGTGGGGCCATGGGCTGCCTCCAGTCTCCTTTCCTGCAAGAACATACCCACAGCAAAGGCAACACAGGCAAGAAAAGTTACAGCTACTCCTAATTTCATTGTGGCTCAATTTATCCAAAAGTAAAATGCACTAGAATACTCAGCAGCCTTAGGGAGACAATGTGGAGACACAAACTGTGTCAGGAGAACATATTACACCGTGGTGGAGCCCACAAACCCCTTAGCAGAGGTAACCACACATCAGCTCAGATCTGGAAGCAGTTTAGCTCCATTTACACTAGCTTGGCAGCCCAGTGTCAGCACTGCACAGGCATGACAGCCTCCCATGCTCAACAACCTGTCACATGCCTGACAACCACCACGCTGCTCTTCAGCACAGGAGCTTCCTGGCTGGGGTTATCACCAGTCTAGGGAGGACTCTATCATGCTCTGATGCACGATGCACGGGACAACTACAAGTACTTGACTGCCACTCAGCACGTTTCAGCTGCTCACCCACAGTGAAGTTTTTCCTGATGCATCTTCTCTGCTACTGCTTTCTCTTGATGCCAAATGAAGCATCTCCTGTGCTGCTGCCATTTCCACTACAGTGTGGATAAACCCCTGGTGAACATGCAAGGCTTAACTCTGAGTAACACCATCATTCAGCTGCCCTGATAACCAGGGTGGAACTCTTCTGCACCTAAATTAGATAAAATCTGTATTCTTTGTGGAGGCAGAAAAGATTTGCAATTGGTGAGATATCCTAAAGATGATTAATTTAAAGCTCCAAAATAAATAAAATCATTACCACCATCTATTCTCCAGAGAAAGATTTTTCAACATAGGAGACTAAAGCATTAACAAGCCCATATTTAAGTAGGAGCTGGAGTATCAGCTGAAGTGCTATTTCATGTTTAAACAGACTTAAATTTACCAGATCTAATGGATAACAATATTTCAAAAAGAGACTTAATCTATTTCATTACATTTTATATTACTTTGTTTAATAAATCATCTTCCACTAGAAGTCCAGTCTAAGATGAATTTAAAAGACTTTATAAATGATGGGTCAATATCAACTTTGTCATGAATTCATTTCTATTTTGGATACAGGCCCAATGGGTACTTTTGTATTGCTTTCTTGCAAATGATCCATAATTCATAATTAATTTTGACTTAAAAATGTGACAACACATTTACTTTTGTCAAGTGCGGGATTTTTCCCTTTAATTTTTTAGCAAAGAAAAATTAATACTACTTTAATTACAGGTTTAGATAATGCTAATTTCAATTTGTTTTTCCATGTGCATGGGATGGTTTGAAGTCCATCTAGCAACAAGAACCAGATTAAAAATACACACTGGTAAAAATAACACAAGGAGGAACAAGTTTAATGGTTGTCAATGGTTCAAGGAGCTGCAGGGAGAATTTGTGCTCCTTAATGCAGATAAAAATACTTGTTTCAGTTCTCTTAATACTCACATATTGGCTTTTACAGATATTTACAGCAAACTTCAGCATTTCTGTGTTAGCAAGGAGATGGGCTTGAGGCAGGAGGAGGTTTGTTGTACAGATGAGACCATTGACTGGAAACAGTCCATTTATGTGTAGGACCTGAGGGTGCCATTTTCCAAGAAAGCCAAAAAACCAGATGGTCCCCGAAAACAGTCTGATTATTACAAGACATGATCTTTTGGAACAATCATGAAATTTCAATGTGAGCGTGGAGGATGTCTCAAGGTTACAGTTTGGGTAGGAACAACTGCAAACTTGGCTGTAAAGGGGTGATGTGGAAAGCAAGTCAACTAAACAGAATGAATATACCCTTCAACTATGTGTTGTACAGGCGTGTGGAACGGGAAAGGAAGCAGAATATAAAAGCCACATATGGGGACCTATTTTAGCCTCAGAAACATGACTTAACATCTGCTTTCTTTCTGGAGTTAATAAATTACAACATCCAGTTTAGAGGATAGGACAGGGGACCCTGCTGCTTGGGAACAATTCACCCTGATATGAGTGTCACCTGTGAGAGCTGCACTGCTGAATTCAGGTCTCACTTGCTTCCATTCTGAAATTCAAGATTGCTGCACTGCTGAATTCAGGTCTCACTTCCATTCTGAAATGCAAGATTGAAATCCTACCTTCAGCTGAAAGTAATCTCTGTTGGTCCAGACGTAATTATACATAAACAAGCCAACCTACAAGCCACACAATTCTGGCTGGTGCAGAGAATTCTGAAGCAGTCTTTCTGATAAATTCCTTTAATTGTGCTAGGTGGAAGAGAATGCATCTATAGAAATTAACTACATATCTCTCCACTGCCTTAGGGAATAGTAAATGAAGGGAGCAAGGAACAATCCTGTATAAAGAAACTATTTGTCATAGGACAAAGTCCCAGAAGTTGACTGAAATCTAAAAGTCCACTTAAAGGCTTATAACACAACTTGAGCAAAGGCTGAGTTCCTTGCTAATCCAAAATATTGAGTAACTTCAGAGAAAATTAATTGTCGTATCTGAGCACCTATACAACAGAAAGCAGAATCTGGTCTAGGAAGCAAGTCAAGTTCCCCTACAAGTAAAGAGCACGACTGAAGTGTTACTCCATGGCAGACCTCACAGTCAAGCTGCTGTTGTTTTTACTAAGTTCAACACTGAAATGAAAACAGTGAAAAGAAAGTAAAGAAAAGCAGAAATACAGTAGGTGCAAAAGAGCAAAACTAGAAGCTGTAATCATCCTGCTGCATGTTGCTGCTTTGTTCTGTTTTGCAGTCATTTTATCATAGATCAGGTTGGGAATAAAACGAGAGTGAGTCACATTCAGAAGGCAGGGTACTTGCTGAGAAATCTCAAGTGTGGCAGTTCAGATCATCTGTGCTTCTGGTTCCTTTTAGCTTCAATGATCAGCATTCCTTCTTCTAGCTTGTTCCGCTCTACCATTCACACCAAAAAAGGTAGTTTTGAACCAACCCACCTGTGACTTGAGTTCTCCTTGTCCTGGGCATGGAAAAAGCTTTTGATGGTGAAGAGTTTTGTGACCTCTTTGGTCACCTCACAAGGTAGCACCCAATAGTACCTATCAGCACAGAGATAAGAGAATCCATATTACATTTTTTCCCTTCTGGTCTCTTCAGTTTTAAAAGCAAAATTGTATCTCTTTTCCTCTCTGCAGATACTCCATCTGAAATGAGAGTGTGGTGAGGTTTCCTCACATTGATTATCTTATTTGGCCACGCTTATCAAATCACAGCCTGGGAAGGATTCTCTGTGGAGTCTTTTGGATGGGGCTTTAGAAGAACTGCAGAGGAAAGAAGCAGGGAGCCTTAGAGGGGGTGGAACTGTTGTGTGCTTTCTTCGCTTGGGCACTGATATATTTTGAGTCTTGTTCACAGTTTTCCCCTACCTGATCACTAATGCTCTTTGGAAAGAGCTCTCTTTACTTTCCCATTAATCATCTCTGGCACATCACTGGCATTTTTCTTTTTTTCCTGTGTTCAAGGTCAGCCTTAACCCATGACAGAAAAGCATGCACTGTGTCTTTCAATCGTAGCTCTGAAAATATATGGAAGATGTATGGCTTTGATTTCTTAATCTGTTTTATGCAAGAAATGTTCTTAACAGCAGCTTAACATCCTGCCTGATAAATGCAACACAAGCACATCATCAGTCACTTTCTAGATTTTTCCCAAAATTATTTTCTTTTCCCAGTAGGTTAAGTGAGGGATAATTTGACTGAGGTCAAAGTTGTCTGTTAGCTCCCAGGCCCTCCATCAGAGCATGGAGTGCTTGCCTGGACCTTGGTGAGTTCTGCAAGAGCATTCAGATGCTGATTGTTTTGTCCTGTTTGAACTGGGTATGGAAGCAGCTGGCAGTAACCATATGTGCTCCTTTTCCAAGGCTGGTATTATCTAGTGGTTAGAACAGCTGCTAATCCCTGGTGACAATTACCCCAGAAATGCAGGACTTTAAAACCAAACCTCTTATTCAACTGCAAGTTAGGAAAACATCTTACCTTGGCCAAGGATCATTCCAGTCTTTGATGCTATCTACTTCTGCTGCAGTCATTCAGTATCTTTCTAAGCAAACAAATACAAAACCAGCTTTAAGAATAGGGAAAAATGGGTGCCTGCTTAACTTGGTAAGAAATCAAGGAGGAAAAAAGAAAGGGAAACACATTCAAAAAGGTGCAGCATTACTTGTTTGGGGGTCATATTTGTTTCATGTTACAGTTGGTGCAGTGATTAATTTAATTCTCCTAGTAATTTCCTGGGAAGTTTGGAATTAAGAAGGGGCAGAGGCTGGGTCAACCTTCATTCCCTAGAGACTAGGCAAACATCAGGACTGGATAAATTGGCAGAAACTTTTGGCTGTGCTGTTTTGTTTAAAGTCCTATGATTGGGTTAAAATTCACTGTTAGGCTAAGAATATTAGCAAGGTCTGTGTCTGTTAGGAGCTGCAATTAAGTTCCAGTCTAACTGGCCAAAGTTTGTTTTAGGCTTCTGCTGCCAACATGTATCTGGCCCCTTGCAGCAAGATTTCTCGTGGAGAGCTTTCTATACGGATGGGCAAGGCATTTCAGTTGTTAATCTTCACAAACCTCCAAGCTAGCAGAGGGTATGTTCAGAAACAGATATTTCCAAATTCCCCAGGGAGATTCAGGGAAAGTGCTTCTCATTCCAGAGACCTTTGAACAGAGCTTCAAAACTGAATTACTAAACCCTTTTCAATTTCAGAAAAATGTTTAGTTCATATTGTTGGACAAAACCTCTAAGGAAAGACCTCAGGTTTTGTATACCTGTCACATCTCAGACTGACTTTGAATGTCATATTTAAACAGGAGCTCATGTAAATTTGGGCCTGCTGCCATTCTCCAAGCAGTATTCACAATAATTTGAGAGGCAGACGCAGTAGAAAGCTACCAGATAGTGTCTCTGTAGTTTTAATAAGTGACAGAAAAGATTTTTTTCTTTCTGGAGAAGTCAAACAAAATTCTAAAGATAATAAGTGAAAATGCTCTGCATGGTACCATAAACAATTAGTTTTGCCAACTTTTCAGTAGTTGTAACTGTGAGAAACATTTTATCAACAAGCACTATAAGCTTCTTTTGAGAACTTTGCCATTTAATAACTTCTAAGAGAAGAGTAAAGGGAAGGGAAGGAAGAGATGTGATAGGCCAGCACAAGTGCTGACCCCATGCTAAGGTAATTCAAATGCAGTGAAGCTTTAGAACCTTTCTCTTTCATTATTATATATCAAAATCTACTGAATGAATTCAACTGTGCTTCTGGATTTGCTTATTCTTTAGCTGAATAAGCAGAGAACAAGTGATTAAATTCATTGCTGATTTTTAGGTACACAGCTTTCCTTGTGCATTGTCCTTCAATAACCAAACTTACTTAGCTCATGCTATCAGGGAAATCAAATTAATAGAAAGTCAAAGAACTAAAAAAATACTAAGAATGGCTGCTGAGTTTCTGGAGGGAGCTATCAGTTGCAGCTATGCTATTGCTCACTTGGATTTTTGTGTCCCTTTTCTGCAACTGTTGTTTTTACTGTTTCAATCTAACTTCTGCCCTCCCTGTATTCTGCTGTCTTTAACGGAAGCAAAAATAAGCCTTGAGATATTTGTACCATAACAGTCTTTGTTCACAAGCGTCTCTAGTATCTTGAGAGAAGGATCCTTGAAGGGAAAATCTGTTGCTTCTAAAGTACAGGACTGGGTTCTTTAAAGAAGTTGCTACCCTCAGCTGCCATCTGTAAAACCGGGATATTAATAACAACTCATTTTCTCCTGTCCTTGTATGTTTAGATAGAAAACTCATGGGGATACAATTGTCTGTTATTTTCCCCCTGGACAGTGAGACCTTCAGAAATGCACTGCTTTCAACTTGAGTCCACTCAAACCAAGTTAATGAATTTTGCCAGTGACTTTAATGGGATACAAATTATTTTAATGGCATGCAAACTAGGCCATCTTGAAACATAATAGAAATCCCAGTAGACTTTGCTGGCTTCTGTTTTACACTTACAAACACCGTGCTGAGAAATGAGCTTCACCGTGTTCTAGTATTGCAAATCCATTATGGCTACTACATGATTATAGGCAGTAGCATGTGAAAAATACAGCCTATCATATTAGATGAGTAGATTCTGTTGGAGCTGATGGGCATCAGATTTAAGTAACTTGTAGGATTTGGCTCCAATGTTTGTATTGTTATTAATTTGCTGTCGTGTACAGTAAGCAATTTTTCATCTTCAGGGTTTTGTGGTGTCTTGCCATGTCAGCAGAGATGGGATTGATTCAGGAAAGGGTATTTCAGTTATTTTTTTTCTCTGACTGTATAGCTCAGGAATCTGGCATTTCTGACATGAGTGAAGGAAATGAAAAAATGAGAAAGTCTACATTTTTTTGACAACAAACTACCAACAGCAAATGGCAGATAAATTGACATATATTAAATTTCACAGTTAATCATATTTCTGGCCTGTGCTCCATTGTGAAATGAAGAAACTGTTGAGGATAAGGGTGAGATGTAACAAATGAACTGGCATATCATACATACTGGCATGGGTCCCACACATTAACCTTTGTGATAGGGGGGATATGGAAGGGAAGAGCACATGGTAGCATGGTATGATTTCCCAGTGGGCAGACTGCATTCTTCACACTGTAGTTTTTGCTACCTAGGTTTGTAGGTGTGAAATTAGCCTGGAAGTCTCATTGTAGTATTAGTTTTGGCCTGAACTTTACACCAGATGACAAAAAGTGAGGTTCAGTTACTGGGAAAAATGAACAAATCATGTTTATCTTGTTCTACTGTTGACCTTGCGAGCAACCTAGGGTTGGTAATTTCATTTCCTTTGTTCCTTGTTATGATCTCCTTTCTCTGTGCAACACACATAATGAATAACTGCACTATACTTCCACTTTAAAGTCTGGAATTATGCTGCATAGCTCTGGTTTTGTGCAAGGAGTTTAATTCTGGAGTATTGAGGAGTTGGGAGACAAATGGTTTCCTCAGAAAAATAACTGTGTATCATGGTATGTACGGTTCAGCTCAGTGTCATGAGAATTATTTAGGCATTGGCATTAGCTTATCAGAATTTATTTTCTTTTTCTGTGGTGTTAAGAATAGAAAGTGTTTTGACTAATAGCTTAAAGCAGATGCATCTGCTCTCACGGTACTGGGAATCACAGTGAATGATAATTCAGTGTTCAGTCTCTGAAATATTAATGGACACCTTGGTTTTCTGAGTTTCTCTCTTCAGTGAGCGCCTTAATCATTGAGGGGTGGTATGATATATTCAAAGACTGGCTTCAAATCTAGAATGACAACAGTGTTTTCCAGCTAAGGAAATAATACCCAGGTACTCTAAGGACAGTAATCCATATTTAGACTGGGGGCATATAGGTATAAGAAAAGCAAAAGAGGGCATGCAATATAAAGCTATCTGAAGGCAGATCACATGAGAGGCACTTGTTCCCAAATATTAGAGCACACAATAAGAAACTCTGTATCCTGAAGGAAGACTGTAATGTTGGGATAAAGCTGTATTCCAGACTCTTGGCAGTTAAAGGTTATCTGATCCTAACCTGGGTAATTCTTATTAGTGTAGGATGTGACTGGCACAGTACCTGTACAGACCAGCACAGGGGCGAGTGTTTTCAGAAGAGATTCAAGAAAGCCCAGTGCCACAGGCTACTCTAAAAACTCCAGCCTGAGTAGCATACATTCCTAATCCATGTTAACAGATCACTGTCTGTGATATGAGAAGAACAGACCCATGTTTCAGAGAGGATTTATCATCAGTGTTATCATCTCCTGACATCTGGGGAAACAGGATCCATTTGCTAAGCAGGTCATGTAGTTAAGAGATGGTTTCTTCTGTAGTCATGAAACATCTGCCTAAGCACATATGTCCCTTAGCCAGAGGGTATAGGAGGGTTTACAATTCCAGTTGTGAGCATAAATATAGCTCTAAATAGCATCTGGACCATGAAACCAAATTTAGAATATGGAATTGCAGGCATTTAGGCAGAAGGCAACTTGACTAATGCTCAATAATCACCAATTGCAGATGAAACTCATAAGGAAAAACAAGACAAGAAAGAGATTATGAAGTGATTCTCAATTTAAAAATAATTGTCAGGAGCATAGTATCTGGCAAGAAAATTCTGTCAGTGACTGAAATCAAAGCAGAATTAAAATTTGCTTATAAAATGTGAATTCTTAGCTTTTCCCATGTCAATGTAACTTTCTGCCATCAAGCTAGTCTTCCAAGGGGAGTGCACAACAATGAAAGAAAACTTAAGGCTTATCTCCTTCCCAAAATCACAAACCCTCTTTTTCAGAAGAAGAAAAAAGTGGTAGCTTTAGGACAAAGTTAGGTGAGATCAAATGAAGCCAATTTGAGATGTGATTAAACAAAAAAAGAAGAAAGAGTAGTCATAATGAGAGCATTCGACTCCTGTCCCAGAAGAAGGGTAAGTGGATTTAACAGAAAATATTTTTCTATTTGATCCTGTATAGTTGTAAGAATTACAGAAAAGCAGCAGCACACATATATCATGGTGTGGCAGCTTCTGGATAGATAAAGTTAAGAAAACTCTCCTCTGTGTGAAAGTTTGTCCTCAGTAATGTCACAGAAAAACCTCCAATTAACTGCAAAGGAAGGGAGGGGAAAGATTCAAACTCAGGTCCTTTTTTACAGAAGTCTGAATAGTGCCATTAAATGAAAGGTGTCCTACTACCTACCCACAGTTTAATCATCTTCTTACACAAAGGCAGACTCTTTAAAAAAACCTAACTGGAGATGTAAGATATCCTTAAGGAACTTACTAATGCTGAGGTGCTTATATTTAAGCACAAGTAATTTCACTAAAATTGTTGGTACTAATCATCTGCTTTAGGTTTAATGTGTGCATTAGTTCTGTGCACACTGGTGTCATAAATTTCAGTGCTGCAAGGCACAAGCACAGAAATTACTCCCTAAGTTTAAGAAAGACCATCCCCTATGAGCATATTATTCCTTTACTGTTGATGAACATGAAGTTCAATAGAAAATCTGTTACTAGACAGAGTCAACTAAATAAACCTCTAGCATCTTTCATTGCAGAACTTTATACAGCCTTAAAATATTTTGCAAAAAAAAAGCTTTCTTTAAATTAGGTCAGAGGCAGTGAAATCTCAAATATTTTACACGAGGTTAAAAAACTTAGATCCCATTTCTCTGAAGGAGCACGAATAAGATTGCCTTTGTGCAGCTCTTCCTACGTTGTGGGTTACATCCCCTTCCAGCTACAAGTCCCTGGGTTGAATATGAAGTAAGCAAAATCTTTATTAACCTACCAGTGTACCATGCTGGTATTTTCTCTGAACATTTGGGAAACCTGTAGAGGACTTTCTCAAATCTCATTATATTAAAGAAAAAGTGATTTTAGTTGCAAGATGTGAATTATATGGATGACTGAGCATCAGTAAACAAGCTTAGTTTAAACTAATACCTTGGAAAAGCTATTTCTAAAAACAATTAGTGATGAATTACTTTTAGCACCTGGGAAGGTCATTAAACTGTGTTCCCTACATTAGCAAGTGCAAAGAAAATCCACAGCTCAAAGATGAGGATGGAAATCTGTGAAGTTTTTTTCAGCCAAGGAACCAAACTGGGCACTGTGAACTGTCAGCCCGGCTTCAGGAAACAAACAGTATTCCTGTGCTTTTAGTGCATAAAGGAAGAAAGTTCAAAGGGGCCAAAAGTTACACAAAACAGCAAAGCCTTTCAACTCCTCCAGCAGCTCTCAATCATCACGTTCGTCTTAAAAAATATTTTGGGATTGCAATTTGGCCAAAAATTGAGGTCAATATTTTTTGTGCCACTCTAGCAGTTCAAAGACTTACCCATTGACACTCTTTGTAAATGCTGCTCTGTCAAACTCTTTGGTCACCACCTTGCCACTGTTAACCCAGAGAGGAGGTAAATGAGAAGCCCAAGAAATAAGTATAATAGATCTACTGTCAAAATTGTATTTGATGCAATCAATTTCTAAATGACCTAGGAGAGGTTCCTAGGGAACCTCAGCATATTGTATCTGCTGGGTTTAGATGCTAATATACAATTTACAGAATTGAAAATTGAAGCAAAGAGCTAGTTGGAGGTTGTGTTGTGTCGTGTTTTGTTTTGTTTTAAATCACATTCAAACTGGGCTGTACAATGTGATTGTATGGAGAAGCTACACTCTCTGGAAACAAGATCTGTCAGATGCAGAAACAACTTCACTAAGGTGGCCTGTGAATTAACAATGGCAATTAAAATATTAAGAGACTATCCAGAGTAACAAGGACAGTTCTGGTTAAAACAGGGGTCAAGAACATAGCTGGAGTTCTGGACTCAAGCTTCAGTTTGTCTTCTCTCAGGCTCCTCTGTGCTCCAATGTGCAGAGGAACAGGAACTTCATTTCATCGTGGATCATACCAAGGCAATTATAGCTTTCAGAATCCTCTCTCTGTTTAGACTTACACTATAAATCATGTCCCCAGTGAAACTAGCTCATCATTTAACCTTCCATAAAGTGCTACCAAAATCCAAACAATGCAGGCTGCCCTGGCAGAGCTATTTCAGCTTGGTGATGTAGAGAAAGGTGGAAGAATTTTACCTGAATAACCTAGTACTTTGGTGTCTTTGTACCACTACAGATTGCAGAAGAAAGTCTTATCTGAAATACAGGAAAAAGCACAAGCTAGACTAGAGGCTCTTCCCACCCCAGGTTTTAATGAGTACCTTCTGCATTTTACTTTCTGAAGGAGGGAAGAAAAATTAAGCTATCTATTTTTCCTAAAAAGAAAAAAAAAGGATTAACAAACATGTGATTACTACCAAATGTCCTCTATTTTTTTCTGCCTGGTGACAGGCAAGTACCACTCCATATAAAATCCAGAAGACTTCACAGCTCATTTCAATTGGATTTGGTTCCAGTAATCACTGAGTTCAGTTTAAAAATAATCAGTTATTTGAAAGAAATTTAGACAAACTGGAGAGGCAAAAAAAGAAGATAAGGTAGTTATTTACAAGGCCTGATATCTATCTAAAGTCATGTTTCCTTCTAGTCAAATAGATTATAATGTCAAAGGATTTTCTCATCTGATCATATATCAGAGCAGTATGTGTAAAAAAGTTCTCATTACTTTAAATGCTTCACTTACAATGGCAAAGAGGGAGAAGTAACATTTTTTCAAAGCTCCTCAGTGTATGTCAACAGCTTGGTGTCTAACTCTATTTGTGCCCTTGACACTGTCTCTTAAAAGAGCCAAATTGGACAGTTTTTCCTTAGGTAAAACACCCATATAAATCAGTGGCTGGGACACACAGGGACAGGAGAAGGAATGAAATTGAGATCCTTTGGGCTACAGAATATATGAATTCCTTTTAATGAGATTTTGATTACAAGCAGAGTGCCTTGGAGCAAAAACCACAGCAATAATCTCTAATGTATTGTTTTGAAGGAGAAATTTAAACATTATAATGTTAATCCAATGAATGTCCATTTAGGCTAGGTAATGATGAACCACTGTATATTACACAGTGCTAACCAACTAATATGAGGAAAGATGTCTTTTATGGGATTATGTAAAAAGAGATCAGTTTCATCAAGAATGCAGTTACTCTCTTGGAAGCCTTCCCATTTACTGAGTTCTCAGGAATCATGAGGGATCAAAACCAGATATAATGAGATCATTTCCTCCAAGAAAAATGCAGCATGTGATTAGCCATTATTGACTATCATACAAAATGAGAGTTCAATATCACATCCATATCTTCTCACACGGTGAAGTCTGGCTATAGAACAAGGCCTATAAACATAATTTTTTTTGACTGAAGGATCCACATTCTTTTGTTATGGAGACATATTTTAAAGGGGAAATGGTGGTATTATACATTACTGTTAGCTTTTTCTGAGAGGAATACAAAACTTTCTAAGCAAACCACAAAATGGGTGACTTCATTCAACGGTGCTCCACAGAATCACAGAATGGTAGGGGCTGGAAGGGAACTCTGGAGATCATCTCCCCTGCCAAACCAGGTATCAGTTCAAAAGTCACAAGAAGTTTATCAAACCATTTGTGCAAACTGGAGAGAGAGACAGTGATTTGGAAAGTTCTGGTCTGAATGTGTTAACAGAATCAAAATCAACATCACAATCCTGTGCTGTACAGAAAAAAAAAAATCTTGCAGAAACCAAAGGAGTGCTCACCTGTATGTACAGAGCTCTTTTTGTTTTGCCTGACCTGGAGCTCCAAACTCAAATCCTTTTCTAAGAGATGCTGATGCAAATCTCAAAGCTATAGTCAAAGCATCTAATGCTAGCAGGCTCCTCAAATATGGAAAGCCTCAGGACTCCTGAAATCTATTTATCTTTATTTCGTATATTTGCCTATTTCTTCATCCTGTTTCCCCTCAGCAGTTGAGCTAGTAGCAAGTGGTATTTAATCCTACACATCCCAGCAAAGTATGAGTTATGAGACTATTTTTCTCATATCTCTGCCATCCAGAAAAAAAGGATAAGAGATCCAAGGATCTGGACTAGGCTCCAGGGTCCCAGGTCGTGCAAGGAGGCAATCTGCAGGGTTGGTTGGTTTGTTTGTTTGCTTGTTTTGTATTTGTGTGTATTTTGGTTTGTGTGGGGCTTTTTTTGTTTGTTTTTTTGGTTTTTTACAACTCTCTTAAGCTGAATTACATGAGCAGAGAAGAAAACTGCACATCTGCCATAACTGAGTAGAATGAGTTGCCGTCTGTTGTTCCTGCAGAGCTAAGAAGTGTGAGCAAAAATAGCAGTCCCTGGACAAAAGCTGGAGCAAGCCAAGGTGTGTCTGGGAATCGTGGGTGGGTGTATGATAGTCTGATCTTCTCTCCTTTTTCGTGTATATCGTTTCCTCTGACAGCAGAAGAGGAATGATTTCCCCATGGTGGCTAGAGCAATTGCTCCACAGGCTAGTGTCTTCAGAAAAATATTTGATGCTTTTCTGATTTATTTAATAGGGCTTAACTCTTAGAAATGAAAGACACTAACATGTGCCTTTCAGAATGCTCAGTGGAATACTGGTGAGCTCTTCATGTTCCCTAGTGGAAATCCAGTAGTGTAGGAACCTTGATGCCACAAACCTGCTGTTTGAAACTCACTGCTCTGCTTATTTAGCAGATAAGGCACTGCCTGAATTTCATACAAAACTCCATCTGCATTCTACATCCCAAAATCCAGAGCAAACATATTCTGACAGAGCTGAATGAAAATGAATATCGCTTCTGTATTAAGATGCACTCAGAGATGTACTAAAAACACTCCTGTGCCTCTGGAAAAAAAAAAAAAAAAAGTAGGAAAAAGCCCTTTTATTATATAGACTGTGGGTGCAGTGGGAACAAGATGAACACTGTGCCAAGCAGAAGATGCTGCCAGATGCCAGCCAGCACAGCCTGACTGTGTTGAAGTAACCTTCACGCAGCTCTCCCAGACACACGGTGCCTCCACGCAGGAAAATGCAGCCTCAGCTCTGCGGCAGCCAAGGTGTGACACCCTCAGCACTAGCTGGGCTCCTCCAAACACCCGCCGAGTGGATATACCAGGAAAACACAGAGAATCTTCCAAGCTAGGCTCGCCGATGGAAAGCACAACATACACAGGCCTTTGACGTGAAACAAAAGTCTGCAGCTTTACGGAAGTTTCTGGTCTGTAGCAAGGGGAATTTCCCTTCTGTGAAACAAGGCTCCCCATAAAAGCCCAGGACGCCACAGAGCACCGGCCAGCCGCACCTGCCCGGCCACCACCTCCTGCCAAT
>NW_008610309.1:0-342 GCF_000691845.1 Merops nubicus | reverse complement strand
ATCTGGACTACCTGCCTTTGCCTCTGCTCGTGGGCTAGGCTTCCATGGGCTCCAGAGGTGCTCACAGTGAGAAATTGCACACGGGATGGCACGTTTAGTGGAGATGTCAGATGATGTTTTTATGATATAATTAAATAGCAATTACTTTCTTTCCTTCCTTCCTCCCTCTGCTGTCTTCCTACAGAGAGTTGTGAAAAGAGCATGTTGAGATCTATTCTTGGTGGAACTGTGCAATTGCGCTTCTTTTTTTAATTATTATTTTAGCAGACGCTTTCTCTGCATAAATCCAAAATAAGAAACCTGGCAGCATATATCTGAGGCACCCAAAATCTGATGTTAGTT
>NW_008610308.1:0-23740 GCF_000691845.1 Merops nubicus | reverse complement strand
ACCCAGATGCAGGACACTGCTCTTGACCTCGTTTGCATCTCAGTCTCGCCCTTGGGATCGTATTGAAACCTCCCCCAACACTGGACTGGGACAGATACCTTCTAAAGCTAGGCTGCTTCAGGGAGATAGCTTGTCTTTCTGTTGACTACGGTGTCTAGGGATGCTGACATACCTTGAAAAGGATTCCTCTCATGTAGAAGTATCAGATATGCTTCCCTAGGTATAACCTTTAGGGAGTATGCTTTTTTGTTCCTATATAGGTCCTAGTAAAAGGGGATCCCAGAAAAGTAAGTGACAGCAGGGTCTGTCCTCAACTATTAATCCTTACAGTCTCCAAAACAGTGTCCCAGCCTTCTCATACCTGCCAGACAGAGATGTCTTTTCTATATGAATGAGGACTTCAGCATTTCATATAGAGATCATGCTTTATGTAGGAATTTGTCATTAAATGTCTGTGAAGGTCTTGCCATCAAAGTAATTAACATCACCCATATCAGGAGTGGTGAATGACACATGTAGACAAGGTACAGGCTAACTATGAAGAAGAAAGACTTGGAAAATAGAGTCATTTGGAGGTACAAAAATTGACTCATACACAATATGCTTCTTAAGGGAATAATCTCTGTTTTTCTCAGCCATGAGAGAGATGTGGCAGCCAGTGTGGTTATTGAAGGGAAAGAAACATCATGAGTAAAATCAGAAGGCCTGTTATTCAGCTGAGTTAAAGTTTGATCTGCATCAGGCTAGCCCCATTTCTGCTGTTGATGATGGAAAACATGTCAGGAACGTAACATCACAGCTGACCTGGGCAAAGTCCTTGACACTGCAGCAGTCAGTAAGCAGAGGCCTCGCATCAGCAGGTGGCTCCCACTGGGGAAAATGAGGTGTTAATTCCCTGAGCTCCTGTCAGCTCACACATTTCTGCAAATTTCACTTCAAGAATTTTGTATTTCTCCTGGCTTACCTTTTGAATTGTAAAAACCTTCTTCTCCAGGACATCAGCCAGAACCTCTCTTCTAGCTGTGAACCTAGACTGTCCAGATGTGGGTTCATTCAATGAGGTACACTTCTTACCTATTTGTTTCTCCTTTCTTAGGTCACATAGGGCAGAAACCCATGCATGATTTATTTTCCATAGAAATTCTTCACACCAGTTTAGCTGCAAAGACATTGTTTAGGAAATAATTGCTGAAAGAGGCCTTGCCTCTCAAGAGGCACCTTTCCAAGAAGCAGCCAAACTGTTTTCTGTGTGAAATACAGAAAGTAAGAAAACACATTTTCCTGTAAGGGATGATGTGTTCATCATTTTCCATGTCAGGAGCACTTTTCAGCAATTGAAGGCATCTATTTGGACACCACATTCTGTCACAACAGCAGGCTTCTGTTGGACTGTGACTTTTCATGTCCCCTTCCCAGAAGGCACATGACCTGCCTATACATTATATATTTTTCTGCGTTGACTTTAAGTTCTACGTCATCCAGTGATTTCCATACATAGCCTACAAAAGTGTAAGTAAGCTCCTGTCATTACTAGCTGATGATTCCATTGTGATCCTTCTGGTAAAGCAGTTGGAGCATTCAGTCAACCCACATAGTTATGCACTAGGTTAGCCTTTCAAACACGACTCTCATTCATCATGGAAAGAACTCAAGTACATGAAATATAAAAAAAAGGCTTATACATCCATAGGTTTGAGGTTGCTTTTGGAAAATTCTTTGCAGAGAACTGGATACACTAGGAAGTTACTTTCTGTGGAATTAGTTCCCAAATACAGCTCACTGAGTAGCTACACAAGCACTAGAGAGAGGCAGTATCAAGAGGCTGTACATGGGACAGGATGAAAAAAACCCTCTTGGCAACTGTGTAGACTTCTGCCAGACTACAACATTCCCATCACTGCTGCCACAGCTTGCAATTCTTCCTAAACTTGTTCTTACTAGGGTGATCTTGCAGATGGAAATTGTGCAATAGTGTTTTATAACTGACTTTATCAAGAAGAGATGACTTCCTAACAGAGATCGATATTTGCACAGAGGGAAAGCTAAGAGATTAAAAGGAGGACTTTATGTCAAGGGTGTAACAAAATACTAATTAGATAAAGTTTTAGATGCAATTTCTCTTTAGGGTGTGTAATTAAATACTGGAGCAGCTTGCAGGGGAGATTGAGTGTGAGCTATTTAAAGTATTTCCTGAATAATCTTTCTTAAACACATACATTGCATCCACTTCCTTAACCATACATGTATTCTTCATTAACACATGTGTTTCTTTTTCTAGAATATGTAAAATCCAAGTTCAGACCAGTTATGCAGAGTGGTCTTTTAGGCTTTAGAATCTATGAATTCTTGTTTCTAAATCATCACCCACTTCTCTTATGAGCCATAGGAAGTGATGTCTGGTCTGTACTGACCTGAAAACCTTCAGTCTTACACCCTAGCAATCCACAGTCCTCTGCTTAGTTAAAAAACTTTCTTTTGGCTTTAACTGTTGAACTAAGGTGCTTCAAGGAAGGGCTGCCTTCTGTGTTGTATTGGTAGAACAGCTTCAGAAGGAATTCACTTCTCCCAGGACCTACCTACCTACAGTCCCTGTCTTGCACAAGTGTTTGTGTCTGATGGCTCCAGGGTCTGGGCAGGGGCCTAGTGGTCAGACTACAGTCATGTAAAATGTCAAGCTTTGCTCAGAACTACTAGCCCTATGTGAGGTAAAGCAACTTGTCATCTTGGCTCCATCTTTGGTGCAATGCAAAGTAAAATGTAGATTCACTGACCTTATGCAAAGGTTCAGTTACATTTTCTTTTGTGTCTTCTGCTCCTTTACTAGTAGCTCCCAATACTGGAATTTTTTCCAGCTGTTGAGCACTGAGATGACAGATTCAGTCACCTCTCTTATTCCAAAGGCCTCTTCTTAAAACACCAGTTAGTTTAGAGACTTGCAGCACAGTTGTTCTTCCCTGGTTTTCCCCCTATCTCTTTACTGTTACTGACCCTGATTCTCCTTGTCCGTTCATTACTCTGTGATTGGGTATTATGATATCTATCTAAAGCATCAGTAATCTGGGGGTTTTCCTTTTTATCACTATTATAGTGTGCACAGATTTTGTGATTTCTCTTTCTCATCTTTCCCCCAGAATTTTTCTTACCTTTCTCATAAAGCTTAGCTCTTCCAAATTTCTGCATCAATCCCTAGACCTTACCTGATATATCCTTTTACTCTGCTTGCCAGCCTCTAAGGGCTGCCAGTTCCAGTCCTTCTTCCCACTGACACCCAGTCACTATTCGCTTTCCTTCAGTTTTTGGACCTTGAGTTTGTTTGTTTGCTTTTCTCCTAGATTCTGCAATGTGACTCTTCTCTCAGCCTTGCTGTTTTCATTTCTGCCCCCAGACTCTCTTGGTTGTAATGTGATCTGGCTGCTCATTTCTCCTATTGTGCTGAAGTTCAAAACTCTCTGGGATAATAAGTTGTCGTTGGGGTTTCTTGTGTTGTTTTTTTTTTTTTTTTTTTTTGTTTTGTTTTGGTTTTTGGGGTTTTGTGGTTTTGGGGTTTTTTTTGGTCTTAAGATGTACTTTTATCCCATTATCCTATAAATCTACCATATTGTTGTTGTTTTTGTTTGTTTATTTGTTTGTTTGTTTTCTTCTTGGTTCAAAAGATATCAATTTCTGCACATTTTTCATAGTTTTGGTGTATCCTCTAGTTCTATGTACCAGTGTTCTCAACCAATCAGCTTTAGATGCTATTAAAATTCTATTTTTTCACAATTCCTACCCACATTAACCTCTAGTCTCACTTCTGTTTTCATTCTATCCAGACATTTTGTGTCTATCTGTTTCTATTCCCATCAGTCTCCATCTTTCCATCCATCTGGACTTTATGACATCCTGGTTTGCCCATGTTCTTCATATATTTCAGAATGTCTGTAAAAGTGTTTTGTTTAGTTTTGGGGTTTTTTTTTAATCCTAAAGGCTTTATTCAAATCCAGGTAAAATTTGAGGCAAGCAGAAAAAAAAAAAAAAAAGAAGTTATTTTCCTAGCAAAAACATTTCATTCCTTTTAAGTTCTCAAAAAACATGAAGGCTGAAAACCCATTTCATAGGTCTTTTTGTTTAATATGTGGGCATTTCTGACTTCCCTCCTCCTAGGAAACAGAAGAAAAGTTTTTGCTAATTTAAAATTAATTTTTTTACTGAGGAAAAGACATTTCAAAGTAAATAGTTTATGATGGTAAAAATGCAAAGTGATTGCAAGCAATTTTGATTGTATTGGTCTTACCCTGGGTGGTGCTCACACTCCCACCAATCATGTGAGTGTAAGGATCCAGAATGAGTGTTCAGCAAACACTGAACACACAAAGGTGTGATTGCCCTTTGGGTAATAGTTTAATTGCAACAGAGGTCAAATAAAGTACCAATAATGACGTGATTTTGTTTATAAGCAATAAAATGCCTACAAAATCAATAACACAACCAAGGAGTATTTACGTGAGATGTTTTGTATGACTGCTGCACGTTCTGGTAAAAAAGGAGAGGGATTTAGCTAGAAATAGCCTTAGATCTTTCAGGGAGCTTATCTTGTTTATTTCAGGAATGTAAAAGACAAATCCAGTGTGCTCCTCTGGCTGGGATATTTTCACAACCAGACACTGGAATGAGAATTCGTGATGCAGGTCTTTTTTTGTTGTCCACAGTCCAGTCACGGTGAGATATTATTTGAACAGATCAGCATCTTTTCTGCTTTCTGTTCCAGTGGATGAGGGAATACACCAAACCCTAGTATTCCTCTTAGCATTCATCTGCATTACAGAGAAAATACACCATAGCTTGATGTCTTCCCACAGCGAGATACCTGCATTTAATTGTGATTCAGTTGTTTTACTCCAGGCAACTGATTTTCCTTGATATCTACTAGTACATGTCCAAACCCGCTCCCAGGTGCTACCTGGGAAAAAACAGTGGAGAGTCCAGTGCAGGGTGACCAAGGTGTTGAAGGGGTCTGTAACATCCATGCCTGTGAAGAGAGGTGGAGGGACATGAACTTCTTTAATTTGGGAAGAAGAGAGGGAAAAGAGAGGTGGAGGGTGGTGGGGACATGAGGGTGGAAGGGGTAATCATGCACCAAGCAGTTAACCCCTGTAAGGGCAGTTAGAAGAGAGCCAAGCTCTTCCCACTGTTATCAAGCAACATAAGAAGGGGCAAAGTCCCACACTGCTACCTGTGAGATTAACGTTCCACATTAGGAAAAACCTCCTTGTCCAGATGCTGGTGCAGACTTGTGGCAGTTTACTAGGCAGGTGGGGGATGTCTAACTTTGGGGGCTTCCATAACTTGGCTGGATAATGCCACAGCTGCCCTAAGCTGAGCAGGAGTTGTCATGGAGTCCTTCAAGGCAAAAGGTCTATAGAAACTTAAGAAGAAATTAACAACATGACACAGATGCATGTAGCCTTGAGGACCGATTTCTATTACAGCACAGAAAATAACAAGAAACAGTCACTAGTGTATTTTCTTTAACATAGATTTTGTGTGTGTGTTTGCTTACAAGCTAGATGGCCTTTAATAGCTCTTGAAGACACATTTCCTGTATTTATTGAGACTTGTACCAAATCCATGTGATGCAAAGTTGACCAGCTGTGGGTGAAAAAGAGGTATTTGTGATTATTTTGAACCCATTGTCTGATCATGTCACTGAATCCCCTTTATTAGCCTTTTCATGCTCTGATGGTGTTCTACACCTTTGATCGTCCTGTTGACTCAGATTATAAAGATATCTAGCAGTGATCTTAGGAATAGTGTAAATGAAATTTGAATGGTCAGATATGGTTGACCAAGCATGCAAAGACCCTGCAGAGCAACACTTCAAAGAATGGCTTGTGTGGGTAACAAAGGGTGCCAGCAATAAAACTGATGAACTTTCTGCTTTTGGGAAGCCCTGAAGGCCTGAGCTCTGATAAATCCACGGCACAGCTAACCCATCAGTGGAAAGCAGTGCATTTACAGAACATCATGTATGCTGTTCCTTTTTCTGTTTGAGACCAGCAGGAAGACAGCTTCTACCAAAAGATTGCCCCATAGTAACAGTGAACATCTGCAGCATATTGAAGATGTGACCAGAAACTGGCTTGTCGTTACCAATCAAGAAAAGCTTGAGAGATATGATAACGACTCAACAGCCTGTGACTTCTGCTGTTAATGCTGGATCCAGGTGATCCTGGCCAGGTCTCTGGGGTGCAAACATTTTGGTGCTTGTGAATATTTGTATGTGAGAATGTGTTTTAAAGATATCATCTCCATTAGAAATGTTGGAATTTAATATCACCTTCCCCTTCCCTAAAGTACCACATTGAGTTTTGTTACATTATCATCTGGTAGGGTCAAGACATAAAAGAGGTCATAGAAAGATGCCCGGTAGTTTGGAGGTGACCTGTATAGGGAGCACCTAAACAGAAAGGGGTAAGACCTCTGGGAAAGCTTGGAAGGACTTGACGGGGTGGCTGCTGCCTGACACTTTGGATATGAGTGCACATCAGTGCTACCTCTATCTGCATAAAGTGTGTGTGTCAAGTGCCCTATGAACTGTCCTAAGAAGGCAGCACCCACTCCCTCCTGTCTTCCACGCCTCTCTTTCCTTAAGGGCTTGTATCTGCATGTTGCAGAACTCCAGTTGCACAAGCTGCTAAGGCCGGAAGCTCTTGCAATGATGTTATAGCTCCATAACCACAGGTGGAGCTCTAGTTCTAGGGTCTGTGCATCTGTGTGTATACATTTCAGAGAGGCCTCCTTGGCCCTGATGTATTACTCCTTTGTACCAATCACCCTGCATCCTCTGCTTTTCACCCCTCTCCCCTCTTGATTACAGTCTCCACCCATTCATAGTGTAAATGTCTCCTCACCAGACTGGTCAACCTGCTGAAAGAGTTGGTTTTTTGTGAGGTAAATCTCTTCTTTCTACAGCAGTCTCTGTTCCTTAAAGAATGTCCTATGTTTGCAAAAGCCAAATCCTTGGCAACACCACCAGCTGCACAGGTTGTTGATTGTACCCACAATCCTTACTCCCAGAGCCGTGTGGTCATCCCTGATGTCTTCATTCCATGACACCTTCTCATTTATACACATGCAGATGAGGAGCAGGTGCTTGTAGTCCAAGGTCCAGACAAGCCTCAACAGTCTCTGCAATGTGCCAGACCTCAGTCCCTAGCAGGCAGCAAAACTCCTCACATAGCAGCTCAGGTCAGCACGTGGTCACTCCCATCACTATCACTTGCTTTCTCTGTGTAGATGCAGGTGGAGAAGGAGACTTTGTCCCCTTGCCAGAAGTAACAAGCTTCTAGTCTTCCCTGTCTTGGGAGCCTTCATTTGTCCCACAGCTGATCATAGATTCTGTCTGCTCCTACTTCGTCCCAGCCAGGGGTTCAAGTGTCAGGTATTTTCAGGTTATCAGTGAAGATCTGCTCAATCTCTTTTGCATCTTTCTTGATACTGCTCTTTAACTTGGCAGCACAGCTTTATCTTTCAAGGGCTTGCAGGGTGTGTTTTCTGTATAAACGCCAGTGCTTTAACTTTCAGAGCCAAGATCTGTCACAGATCTCCAAATAATAATTCACAGCCTTAACTGCAAGATTGCCATTTCTAAGAAATGGAAATATTCAGGCAAATAACTACTGGGAAAGTAAAATGTTCAACACCAAATAAATACAGGAATGAATATCAAGGGTAGAGACTCAGCTGAGCTTTGTAATTTTTAATTCAATTCCACATTTTTGGCCTGGTTTTAAGACCATTTATACTGTCTATTTTTGGCCATTTATCCGTGTCAGGTACCTTTTTAGCCTGGGATCCCCTGCAGAAAAAAAATGAACCCGTTTGAGATCTCAAGGGATCAAATTTCTGCATATTTGTAAGAGAAGAAACTGCATAGCAGCCATTATGCCCTACACAGTGAACAGGTCCATGGTCCACCAAAGAGCCAGAGGTAACTATTGCTAGGAGGGGAAGATTAAGGACAAGAGATGCAGGCAGGAGCTAGAGAGCAAAAAAGCCACAAAGACACACATCAATTGTGAAAAAGTAAAATGGAACCAACAAGTGGTGCTGGTTTCCTGTGTGCCCCGTTCAGACACTTCACATCCCAGCTGCCATCTTCAGGGAATGGTTTTGACTACTGAAGTCTTTGGATTTTGCATCTGAATTAAACTTGGTGTGCAACCTGAATCTGACCTGTAAATCGTTACCTCCAGCAGAATAACATTTGATATCTTCAGTGTTCTGAGGTAGCTGCATACCCAGTTTCCTTTCATTTTAGTTTAGCCTTCCAGCACTGAACGGGGCCTAAAATCGCCAGCCCACACATTTTTCTTTTATTTAGTCATGATGGAGCTGCTTTTGCTCAATAAACATGCTATGTGTTGCCTTCCCTTGTCAAGGATTTGGCTTTGTTCTGTAACAACGTAGGATGTGACTCTAGCAGACAATGCTTCATTGTGTGTGACTTCCATGACCCATGCCTTGGTAGAGAAAATGAGCTAATGACTACCTCAAGGCAGAGAGTAACTACTGGGTGTAAATTTCTTATAGCATTTGCCTGTAATACTGAAGAAATTATGCATACAGTATTGATAGATCCAAAAGCACTTTGCTACCAGGAGGCTGAAAATACAGGTATGTATCTGGCTCCCAAAGGCAGATCCTGTTTTGAAGTTTCAAAATTAAAACAAACAAACAAACAAAGTTTATTAATGTACGTCAGAAACAAAACTATTATTCTGAAAGAAATGAAACACAAATGCTACATTGTGCATTCATGGTCCTGGTTTGTTTTCTGAGGTATGTGACACCTGAAACCAGAAAGTATTAGTTTATAATATAAAAAGCTTGTCTCCATTCACATAAATAGGGTAGAGGAACACTGGCACATGAAAGAATCCAAATTATACCCCTCCCCAGCTACCCCAGGCTCAACACAGGAGGGTGGGCAACCTGTAAAAGGCTCATCTCCACACACAAAAACACATGGACAAAGATGCAGAATGGCAGGTGGGGAAGCCCCCATCACCCAGTCAGAGAAAGAAGACTGTGCCCTGGCTCCTTCCAGGGCTCCCCCAGGAAAGCCCCAGCCCCATGGTCCAGATGTGAAACCCATCCTCATGAGTCAAGGAGAGTTTTTTGTCTCTCTTCTCTCTCTCCCTAGGGATATGGGACACACTATGGGATACAGGGGAAGAGAATTTTAGGTTCCCACTAGACTTACTATAGAATATTTAAGGGAAGAAAACAAAAGTAAGGAAAGGGAAGGATCAATGGAATTTGGAAAAGAACAAACAGGAAAAAGAGGGATAAGGGGACAGGAGAGACCAGTCAACAGCTTATTGGTTAGAATGCTGCCATGACCTGATCCTGATGAATACCTTCTGTCCTGTCTTGGCATTAAACTCAATTTCTAACTCTTTTCCTGAGTTACATACTGTTTATTCTGTCAGGAGATAGTTGGGTTTGAAGACTGACTGGACAAATTAATGCTTGAACATAGTCATGACAGTGTTTGTCTATTAAGCATCAATATGCTTGGGATTAAATAAAATCCAGAAGATAGGAGCCCTGCCTCAAAGAATTTATGGCAGGAATAATGTTTGCACAGTGTAAAATAGGGACAATTGCAGATCCTGTTTCCTGAGACTGGCTGATCAATCTAAGGTCAAAACTGACAAACAGCTCGGTGCAAGTGCGTAACCAAACACTGCCAATTGTGCTGGAGCTTTATGGGAGGATGTGGGCAAAGGTTGTTGCATCGAGTCAGGTGGTATCCAAGTTATTGGGGCTTTTCAAAAGCCATTTGTTTTCTCTTCTACGAGACTTTCATCTTCTCCTTAATAAAAATAACAAACCCATTCCAGTAACACTCTGGCAATCAGGGCTGAGCAATATTAACATTTATTGCCTGATAAAACTCTGTATGTAACTCTGACATCATCTTTCAAACATGCACCAGCCCTGTGGCCTGGGCGTACAACAAGCTGTCTCCAGAAGGCTCTGCCATCTGCCCTGTGGGAGGCCACGTCAGTCAGCAAGCCATGAAGATCATCCTTCCTTGTGGGACTCCTCTGAGTTTGCAGTTCTTAGAAGGGGATATTCCCACACCTGGATCACACCTTTTCAGTATCTCTCCAGGATGGAAGTCAGACACTGATAAGAAGAGCACGACTCCAACTAGCAGGGTACCAGACATGAGCCTTGAGAATAAGAAAGCCCACAGGCTGTGCAACAGAATCTCCTGAGGCAAAGGAACCCCTGATTTGTACAGTAAGGTTAAACGTCAGCATGTGGAAACAGATACATAGAGCCACTGGTCTGACTCTGGAGATCATCTTCAGAAGTATGCATTAGGAATTAAAGGGGAGAAACAGAGAAATGCAAGAATCAGCAGGATGCATGCTGCCTCCCTGGAGTTAAAGAAGATATGGCCAGGTGAAACCAGAATAGTCCACGTGACTATCAATCCACAGACACTTGTAACGAGCTATACATCTACTGATCCACACAGATTTACACTGAGCTACAGATTTAGTTTTTCCTTCTAAAGCAGAAGTGGTTCTTTTCGAGTCATTCCTGAGAGGTACATGCCTAACATTCTTAAGGGTCTACAAGAAAGGCGAGTCCCTCAGTTTCCTCAGAAGAGTCCAAAGATTCACTAACAGATGTTATTTAAATCTTTTATCTCTGATTCGACCCTTTGCTGCAGTTTAAACCCCCTGTTCCCAGTCCTGTTCACGGCGATTGAGACCAGACTGACCTTGTCTTCTTTTACCAACTGCCTACCAATGCAAGGGCTACTTTCATCCTCCCCCCTATCTTTTCTATTTTCTGTTTATTTTTATAGTCCTCTTTACTGGTCCGTCTTTCCAAGGACAGTTGTTGCCCTTGCTGGAGTCATACTAGCTGTCCCATATATTCTCTGAAGTGCAGGTCACTAAATGAACGTAAAAGGTTAATCCACACGCTCCTGCAGATTGTGGTTCTTCACATCCCAGGCTGTGTTTGCCATTTTCACTGCACTGGCTCATGTTCAGCTCATAGCTCACTATAAGTCAGTTCCAATTGTCTGTATGCTGTGAATGCGAGCAACGGGGGCTCATGTTCAGCTCATAGCTCACTATGAGTAAGTCAGTGCCAATTGTCTGTAGGCTGTGAATGCGAGCAACGGGAGAAGATCTGAAGGTGCAAAACAAAAGTCCACATATTTCAATGAAAATAAAGCATGCTGCAAGTTAAGAGATCATCAGGCATGTGCATGTGCAGAGCTGAAAAATGCATATAGGAGTTGCTTTATTTGCACGTTTTGAACAGAGCTGGGAAGATGAAGGAAGATGCAATCGCTGTAGGAAGGAAATCAGTAACCTTATTTTGCCAAACTAGCTTGCCTACCCCTTTCTTTTCTCTTGTTAGCCACACGAGGGCAACCTTATCCTTTCAGTTGTTGAAAATGGGCTCAAATTGACAAAGCTTAAAGAGGTCCCGACAGCTATTTCCTAACAGAGAGCACAAAGGGAAATATTCCAGCTGGAGATGTATTAAAGGACAGAAATTAACTCAAAGTTGGGGGAAAAAAAATACTAACAAAAGCCCTTTATTACACTTTTCCTTGCATTAAAAGTGTACTGGTAGGACAATGGCTTGCTCTGTCTTTAGCAGTTGATAAACGAGAAGCTGTGCCAGGTCCCAAAACCAAGGCAAATTAGGGTAGTGTAATAAACAAAACACACCAGGAAAAAACTCTCAAGAGGGCTGTTGAGAGTGCTAAACTGACAATCGCAGACCTGAAAGTTTAACTTTTAAGGTTTAACTTTTCTATCTCAAATGTTACTATTTTAGCATGAAACCCTGACACCAGGTATCTTTGTATGTAACAGATACTTCCAGAGGATTTTACTTCATGTATCATATAATGTATGCCAGCAGGCTTCCAATTTTATATGTTTTATTTGACTGTCCTCTCTCACATACGTTTCAAAACTAAATCACATTATCACAGTTCAGTAAGAGTATACTTGTTCCTGCCAGTGTTATCATGATGGCCAATTCCCATAAGCATCTGTGAAGGAGTTTCTTTCCTTTTCAGTTTATTTCTCCATTCCTTCCCTCATCATGTACTAACACTTCCCAGTGATCAATTAGTGTCATAACCCACCAGTATGTGAACTCACAGAACCACACAATCAGGTAAAGAAGACTACAGAAGGTCTCTGTGTCCTCCAGTCTGCTGATCAAAGCAGGCGCTTTTGGAGCAGGTTGTCCAGCTGAGTAATTATTATCTCATGGGGTGGAAAACCCGCCGCCTCTCCGTGTGCCCCTGTTCTAGTGTTTGATCATGCTCATGGCACAAAATGTTTTCCTTAATTTGAGTTACATTTTTGTTGTCCAGATTGCGTCTATTGCCTCTTGTCCCCAGTTCTAGGATAGGAGGATGTGGCTCCTCTTCTTTGGTGTAAGGGCACCCTGCAGACTTCAATTCAATCTGTTGCCAACCAAGACCCCAAGCTCCTCTTCCGAAAATCTACTTCCTACAAGTGGATTGTCCACTTGACTTACCACTCAGAATTATTCTGTAACAGAGGCAGTGCTTTGCATTTGCTGTTATTGAACTTCATGACGTTCCTGTCAGCCCCTTTTTCCTGTCTGTTATAATCCTTCCAAATACTAGCCCTTAACTTCAGTGTATGGATTGGTCCTTCTGCCCAATGGTATTGGTGGTATAACACACAAATTCTCTGTGAGTGCACTCTGTCCCATCACCCATATTATCATAAGAGGTATTGACCTCAATATTGGCTCCTGAGGGACATCACTGGTGACTGCCTCTGAGTTGGATTTTGTACCACTCATCAACATGTTTTGAGTTTGATGGCCCAGTGAATTTTCTGCCTACCTTGTAACTACCTTCCATGCAGCTTGTATACCATGGGAGATCATTTCAAACCCTTGCTAAACTTACAGTATGCGGTGTCCACTGCTCTCCTCTAGTCCACAGAACAAGTCATCTCACCACAAAAGGCAAGATCTGCCCTTAGTAAATAACCGCTGGCTGTTCGCAGTCACCTTCTTTTCCTTAATATGGCTAGAAGTAACTTCCATGGGGATATTTAGCCAAAAAGTTCCCAGGGACTGTGGTGAAGCTGACTTGTAATTCCCCAAACTCCCTCCCTTTCTCTTCTGGAAGATGAGATTTTTTTTTTTCCTTAGACATCAGAAGCCTCCTTCACTATGACCTCTCAGGGATTATAATGAACAGTCTTACAATAATTTCAGCCATCTCTTTCTGTGCCTTTGGGTCTTCCTATATCCCACACACCTGTGCATGTCCAAGAGGCAGAAGAGACCCCTAAACGTATCTTTCTCTGCTGTGGGAAATGCTATACTCCCAGAGATTCTGCCAGGAGTGTTTCGGGGTAGACTTAAGCAGGGAAAACCGAGGAAGCCATGAAAACATTGTGCATTGCAGCCTTTTCCATGTCCTATGACACTATGAAATAAAAAGATTTCATACACAGGCTCATTTTCTTTTCAGAAGCCAATGAAGGATGGAGCACAACTGATGTCTTACCTAGAGGAAGGAGCCTAAGTCTGCCAAGAACTAAGTTCAAAGGAGGCCAAGTTCAGATCTGGTGCATACCAAGAAACCATGCAGTTCAGCTGTTCCATTTGTCTCATTCTTCAGCATGTACTTCACAGGAATGAGACCTCTTTACAAGAGCAGGTAGAGTAAATGGGATAACCAATCCTATTGTGCCACAGAGATTTAACAAATGAAAACTTCCAGCCTCTAAGGCAGTAAACATAGTCCACAGACAGCAAGCAAATGCAGTTGGTGGCTTCCTTCATCCTATAAGCCTCACCAAGGTCCAAGTGAACAATTTTTTTCAGGTATAAGCACTGAGCTAAGCAATATAAGCTTCTCAACATGAACAGTGAATGCTGAGAACGAGCAGATTTCACCTCCTGGAAAAGGATTTCTTTAGTGTGCTTCAGTCAGAAGTAAATGTTACATTCACCTGAGTGAATAAAGTAGTTTGTGGCACTGGGGATTAACAGCCTAGTCTCAGTCACAGCTACAGCTGGGGAAGAACCTCAGACAGACAGGCCACTGGTTCAGAAGTAGGTAACTGAATACTGTTAACAGTGGATCTAAAACAGAAGCTCAGCACAGACTCCTGGGCCATCAAAGTGCAAGGCCAACAGCTCAGAAGCTTGTGTAGAACCCCTTCAGTTGCAACAACCTCCAGCAGCCCTTGATCATCTGGTTCAATACACTCTTCTCTTTAACTGTGCAATGAAGTAGCTTGAGAGGCTTTAATATTACTACAAAAAATAGTTACTCCACTCCAGTGCTAGAGCAGCAAAGAGAGACTCAACGCCTACGTAAAGAAGAGGCAGGCTCAGGGTATTCTTTCTCTAGGACACAACTTTTGTGAGAGAGGCCACTGAGAAAGGAGAATCTGCATCATCAGAGGCTGTAGTCACAATGTTATTAAAGAAAAGTTCTGCCAGGTCCCTGACCCCAGAAAGGAAATCGGCTGAGTGAGGAACCATCCATCCTGCCTCTGATCCTGGAGTCCCTTCAAAATGGTGGAAAACACAATGAACCCTAGTTTTGATAAGATAAGAAAGAGAAACATCACTAAAAGGGGAAGAAATCTTCAAATGGGCAGTGGTTTGAGTTAAAAAGGATTTTGCTTGTATTCCTTAGACTACTCAGCACAAGGTAGCTGGGACTCATTTTTCTTCATCTTTCCTTTAGCTGCACTTGTCTGCATTGCAGTGCTGCTCTAGCTTCAAGATGATCCAGAGGACTGCTTCTGAACTATCCTTTATGTCTCTAGGAAAGACAGATATGAATATAACTCTGCGTCTGGAGATTAAAGCTTGAGCTGTGTGGCTAGTTATACATTTTAAGAGGTGAAAACAGAGGAAGAATTGATCAGAAAACAAGCAGGACGTTAAACCATTGATACCAGTTAAGCCTCCAGTGCCGAGACTGCATCTTTGTGTGCTATTTTGGGCAAGCACAAACTCTCTCTACCACAGCCTAGGCCAGCTGGAAATTGTGAGTAGAGAAGATCCAGCTAATCTATTCTGCCTCCCAGAAAAGTGAATTAGTTCAGGCTCTGTGTCTTGCTCAGCATGTTCATGAAATTTTTCATCTGCTTTGCGCATGGACACGGTGAGATCCCATCTGTTGTAGGGGCAGGCACAGGACATGGGCAAACTGGCATGTCATGGTACCAGGAAGAAAGAGCACTTGCCACCTTTTGTTCCACGGGGGTGTTCAGAGGAGGAAGCCTTCCTGCTCTCATTGTAGTTTTTTGGTTTTCACTGCTGTCTTCTTCCTTCTATAAGAACTAAAGTAAACCCAAAAAAACCAAAAAACCCCATTTAATACAAAATCCTTTGAGAAAGGTCAGATTTACAGCATCAGCTTCTCTGAGATTAACTGTGTTTTTTCTATCGTGCTTAAGGTTGCATAGAAATAAAAGTTCTAACAGGAAGTTACACTTCTCCAAACACAAACAGAAAACACAATCTTAATTCTAAAATTAAAGAATATGAGGCAAGATGTATCATGAAAGTAGAGCTTCCTCTGGAGTTTCTCATGCAGGGCTTTCCCATGCACAGCCTATACAGTGTCTTGGAAGGAAAGTTTCAGTATCTCCTTCATACATACATTTCTGTTGTCTGAAACATTGTGAATTTACTCTGAAACTTCCCCACAGACTTGGTGCATAAATGAATTCTGTCTTTTCTGTTTCCCTTTGATTTTAAGGTAATTCGTAGGAGTTCACCAGTGACTCCTTTTCTTGGTGAAATGAACCAAAATAGTCAAAAAGTTAAGAGGGAAGGTGGAGTGATTGCTTCTGCTGGCCTGACCTTCCACCTGGCCTGCCACATAACACGAAGATAAAGAAAGAGCATTTCCTGGTCACTCTGCTCTCTAGGAAATTGTTATGCCTGAAATGGGGTGCTGCAAAAGAGAGACTTAACTCTGAATTAAACAACCAGCATTCCTTGATCTATGATCAGTTGTTCCAGTGTGAAATATTGTTAGAATACAAAAATGCCTCCCCGTGTCCTAAGTACAGTGAGTTGCTTTAATCTTTATCAAATAATTAAGCTTAGATTAATTTTGGCTGTTTTTATTTACATTTTTTTTCCCTTGCAACTTTGAAAAAAATCTCACCTATTGAAAATACCTCCCAAAGAAGACTCCTGGTATCATAATGATAAGGCATCCTGGTATCTTTCCCCATAATCCAACTTTCTTTTTGTTCTGATAGGTGGACACCATCAGCATGCCTAATAAATGGGATAAAATAGAGATGGAGAACTATAGAGAGAGGACCCCTGTATGCTCTAGAGATGCATGTCAGCTGATACAGGGATGACTGATGAAGGAAATAGTGAAGCAAGGAGATATTTCTAGCTTTGGCTTCAGAATTAAACTGTTGCAACAGATGACAGTGTGGTCTAGATAGAAGCTAAGCTTTATAGTAAGTAATAAGTCTTAGGTAGAATCCATGCCTGCTGACTTTTAAAGGAAAAATAACTATGAAAGTATGCCAGCAAGGTGGGGTAGCCCTGGGGCATATTAACAGAGCTGTGGTGAATTGGTTGACTTAGAATTTTTCCAAGATGGCCCTAGGCAAAGCTCTGACTTTCCTGATCTAGTGTTAGTGATTGCCCTGCTCCAAGCCTGAGGCTGGACCAGAGACTCCAGAGATGCCTTCCTATCAGCAGTACTGCAGTTCTGCAAAATGGTTAAAAAAAATGACTGATCATCCTGGAACAGAGACCAGCAAGGGGTATGGGAAAGAGAGAAAAAAAGTAGTGAGCAGTATGGAGAAGGTTAATAGGATTTAATGACTCAATGACACTTCTAACACAACAACCAAGGTAGAAAACAGAGGCTTAATTCAATTAAGTAAATAGAATGGTCCCCACTGACTGTTAATATTTTAGCTGTGCTTCTTGGTATCTGTCCTGAATTCAAACTCTCCACTTTTCTGGAAGATAAAGACCTGAAGTTAGCAACAGCAGCTGCCTTTTACACCTTGGAAAACTGACCTGCAGGGGAAAAAAAACAACCACCACCAAATCCAGAGATGAGTACATTTCATTCTACTTGGTCTCTGAGAACAATAAACAAAAGATTGATTGATATTAATGGTGATACTTGCACTTGTGATGTTGAGCACTGTTATGGAGATAAATCTGCACATTATTTTTTTCTAACTGTGCTCTATACATATTTGATGCCACCTGGCAACAGATGGCAAGAAGGTTGCCCCAGTACAATGAATGTCACAATAGCAACATCACAGAAGATCTGTTGCTCCATCACGTGACACCTATGTGTGTTCAAATGCTGAAATTCCCTTTCTCTGATCAGCTGCTCAAGGAGAGCTACTCTTCCCAATAATCTGCTGTTGCAGTCACACTAATGAATATGACTGGGAGTAAACAACAATAGAACATCCTTCCCCAGAATGAAACCGAATATTTTTCCAACTTACTGACAGCCAAGAAACTTATTTGGTTGTAGTTGTGCTTATGACATGCAACTGTCTAGGTGTACTGCTGAAAATCACCAGATCAGGATCCTGATACCTTCCCAACTCAGGTATTTGGGTTTCCTCCTTGAGGAAACCAAGGCATAAGGAATGATCATGTACCCTCTGCGTCTTGTCTCCATGTAAGACTGGGAGGAGAGAGGAGCAACACCAGAGACTCAGAAGAACTTTTGATTTTACCAGTATAGATACAAACCATGTTAGCTGCAGCAACTGAAATGGCATATTTTCAGATTGTTCTCTCTAAATTGAGGTTTAGCTTTGATTCGGAAGGCAGCCAGAACAAAAAAAATAACAAGAAATTCTCCAGGATTACAAAGGAAAACAGAGTGGAACATGAGAGATGTAAAAGCATCAGTAACAAAACATTTGTTTTTCCCCAAAGAGACAGAAGGAATCCCCATTTCTCAGGCTGTCCTAACAGGCTTTTGTTTATGAAATACAGAATTAATTTCTGTCCTAAATATGACTAACATACTTAAGTGAATTAAAGGTGAAGGTGACATTAATTATAAAAAGAAAAACTTTTTTTCTTCAGCTTAGGTTTTCAGGTCTGTCAGTATAACACAGTGGTTCATCAGGTAAACAAAATTTTGTGTGTTTATATTTGTATATATATATGTGTATGTATTTGTATATATATATATAAAGTTCCTGTGAGAGGTGCTGGCCCAAGGCATTTCAGTACACTGTTTCTTCTTGTTCTTTTCCTGCAATTTGCTAACAAAGGTATGTTACTAGAACCAGCTTGAATCAGGACATGACTCTCAGCTCAAAGAAGTCAGTGAAGAAGCCTTGGAATCAAAGGTATGTGGGAGACATAGGGTTTCAAACTGCTCTCTCCATGTCAGAGATCACTTGTGTCAAATAAATATCTCTTGCATCAATTTGTCTAAATACCTTAGAAAAAGCTGCTTTTCCACTTCAAGGTGTGGTTGAGTTGGTACAAGCCCAAGGATGGTCTTGTAAAGACATGGAAACGGAAGCAGAATCTGATGTGGAAGCTGGACAATGTGAGTGATCTTATGAAGTTGTTTTAACACCACTGTAATTTTCCCTTGTGAAAGCAGTGGTTGTTGTGAGAAATAGTCTTTAAATTGAACCACTCCAGCAGGTATTTATTTAACACATCGTCTTTTTCTATTTTGCTTTGAAAGAAATCTATATTGATGTACAAAGGTCCGTTGGGATGATAAGCTGTGTATTGAAGTTAGCAATAGTTCAAATCTGTCTGGATGACACTCCTGGTGTGTAAGACTGTCTTTTCTGCAAACAGATGACATATTATAGCAGGGCTGCCAATGGTATAATGGCAGAGGCTAGATGGACTTCACTAGCTTTACTAGGATTTTCTTTTCTAGCTGAGTAAGCTAGAGTTGCTAACTTTCAACCAAAAGTCCTAAAAGAGCTAACTGAGATTTTTCAGCATGTCATTTTTTGTTGCCTGCCAAGTGGAACAGAGTATGGTTACTAGAGCTGAGTTCCAACCACAATACCACATTCTCTTCACCATCCTGTACAAACCCTTCAAACCTCACTCTACAATTAAATGACTGTGGCGAGTACAGAAGGATAATGCTAATTTCACTCTTTTGGTCCTACCAAAAAGAGAGTTCCCCTTCCACTCAGCCACTCTTTTCATGGGGACACTGGTGTTATTGATAAGCTGAACAATACCCTTTGCAGTGCATTCACTTATGCAGTCCAGAACTTTCAGATCCTGTAGCAGAGCTTAACTTCATTTACATGATAAAATAACCTCAAACAGCTATCATCATCTCACTGTTTTTAGAAATGCTGAAAACTCTGAATCTGTTCTCACGTTTGGGACCTGACAAATGGTTCCTCATCAAATGCAGTGGGTGGGATATACATAACCTGGTAATTGCCTGTTTATGAGTCTGCCACAGGGGCTTGAAGTAAGCCTTAGCTGAGGGTGAGATACCATCCACATTGTCACCATATGTGGAGCATATATGCTGCATACATAGATGCATTAATTTTCTGAATGTAACAACTTGCTAAATAAAAATGAAATGTGATTTTAGCCCAAATATTGCTTTTTCTTAGTTTGTGCTTATTATAAAAAGCCTATCAACTGTATCTCAGTGGTATCTAAAAACTGCCTTGTGATTGTCTAATCTAGTCCACATCTGAAATTACTTTGGCCTCTACACTGAGCCATGGATGGTGGCGAATGCCCTGTGGAGGTGGCTACAGCAGTGGAAACACAACAGCTGACAGTGCAGAGGTAGACCCAGCTGGGCTGCTGGACTCTGGCAGGATATTGCTGCTCAGGTAGAGAATCTAGCTGTGAAAGTATATCATGTGGATGTGGGAGGGGGGTGTGTGAAAACTGGTCACATGGACAGCTTACAGAAATCTTACATCTGGGATGTGCATCCTCCAGAAATGCACAGCGCCCAAGAAAGCCTGTGTTTCCTTTCAACAGGTTGGTGGGGAAATGGCTGTTGTCTGGTTGATTGCATCCATTGGGATCTGGTGATGCCTACCTTTTCATTTTATTCCAAAAAAATGGATCTCTCACACAGGTCCCTTAACCTTACTTCATTTTACAGCAAAAACGAAGTTCAAGAGAATTTTGATTCTTTTCTTCCCTTTCTTGAAGACTTTTTCTGCCATGTCACCCCACACAATGATGTTGTCAATATACTGCAGGTGTTCTGACACTCCACCATTCTCCAGTGCAGTATGGATCAGGCCATGGCAGATGGTGGGGCTGTGTTTCCACTGCTTTACTTTTCCTGTACATGTGCATCCAGGGTCAAAGTGGTTTTTCCATCCCACCTCCTGATGTCCTCTCCGTGGTCACATAGGTAGAACCACAAAGTGCCACGTGGGGTGTACTTTCCATGTTCTCTCTCTTGGGCAAGGGAGCATCTGCTTCCAAATGCTGAGACATGAGCCTGTACAGGTGGAAAGTAGGAAAGGTTGTCTTAAATTTTTTGGACCTTCCAGGCCAGTTCCTTCACAGATGAAACGCAGGCCTGTATGGAGGAGGAGAAGTTTCCTTCATATTGCTGGAGCTGGCCAGCCAATTCATCCACTGTTTGTCCCTGGCCATTCCTCCAGGACACCACTGCCAAGGATATGATGGTGGTGCACCTCGCAGGAACTTCCACCGTGTGGATGGTGTGTATAGGACTTTATCTGGGTGTCTGGGTGACTGTTCATCATTCTGGTCATTGTAAATAAATTCCACCACAGCCAGTTCACTCAGGTACTGGATACCTCTCTCCACTGTGGTCCACTTAACTGGGTGACATGTGACATCTTCCTTGAAGGGATACCTTTCCTCTACATTTGACTGGAGTTGCCTCCAAAAACTGAGGGCTTGTGTCTGCTTCCCAACTGCCTTATCAATGTCTCATTCTCTGGACAGAAGAGAAGGCTTGCTTGGCCTCCTTCCCCTCAGGGTTCCCCACTGCCAGCCCCATTGTTCCAGCATCAGATCAGCCAGGTGACAAGATGCTCCCCAGGTAGATGGCTGAAATCCGTTTGTATCTCTTGCAGTTCACTCTGGGCCATGGATTGAGTGACCACCTCTGGCTCTTCCTCCTGTTTTGTGTGATGGCCCCGGTTCATCATCATCCCTCACTACACCAACTGATTTCTTCGTGTACTTCTTCTGACAACTGATAGGGTCATGGTTTTACTTTGCAGGTCAGCTGCAGCATCTGCTGCTCTGTTTTTTAGGTCCAGAGACCTGCTCTTCCCTCTGAGGGCACTGGACAGTGTTGAGAAGCACTCGGTAGGTGTGGGCAAGGCCTCAACACCTTGCTGTGATTTGCACTTCTCGGGGATTGCCAGCTTGGCAACACACCTTTTGTAACTGCTGCACTAGTTTGTCAGGACTCTGCACTTCTTTGGGGGTGAAATTCCAGAACATCGGAGGTGACTATTGGCCTAGGCACTTGCCCATACTCTCCCACATACCCTGCCACTCATAATTGTCCAGGCCTGGGGAAGATCTGTGGGTGATGTTTTTAGAGATGAATTGTGTAACCCTAAACAAAACTTGACGAATATTCAAAACAGAGCACCAAGAGCATGCTGGCCTGGATATTCCAAGGATAACCAAAATTTTCAAAAGCTGACAGAGTCTCCTCCCCTGTCTCACTCACAGATTGGGTGAGATCACTGGGAAATGACAAGGCCACATAGAGATACCCGTTTAACCTCATAGTCAGTAACACCTTCATGTCATACATTGTCAGCACACAGTAAAACAGGATGAGACCCCTGACCCATTTCCTGGAGATGACAAACGCCATCCCAGGGAACACAGACAGAATATAGGGATTAACACAGGACCACCATGCAAGTAAATTGGCCAGCATTGTGGACATGCACTATTTAACTGATACCAAAAAGGAAAAGAATTTGTATAACAAAATTGCTTTGTTCAGATTCTGTCATTATCTCAACCCTTCTGGCTGCACATTGATTGTCAAAAAGACTGTTGTGGTTTAGCCCCAGGCAGCAGCTGGGCACCACATGGCCACTCACTCACCCCCCCACCCCTCGAACGGGAGGGAGGAAAGTGACCCCCAAGGGTTGAGATAAGGAGAATTTAATACAACAACACAGAAGTAACAGTAAGCAACAGCAGTAACATTCTATAACAATACATATCAAAGGACATAAAGGAAAGAGATCACCATATGGGCTCTCGATGGCAACCCTGTCTTGCACCCCCAGACCCAGCATCCCCCAGCCTGGAAACAGCCCGTGCTCCCTGAGCTGCCTGCCCCCGCTCGGCTCCAGCCCTGCCCCAGCCTGGTCCTGGCGCCGCGGGCATGCAGCGAATGACCCATCACCTGCTCTGGCTGCCTGCCCCAGCTACAGCTCCCTTCCAGCTTCGGGTGCAAATCAACCCTGTGCTGGCTGAGCCAGGGAGACTGGATAGAAAGGAAGATCAAACTGAGAGGAAAGTGTATCCCCTTTGCAGTACAGGCAACAAGAGACACTGGGAGGGCGAGGGGAGTAGGGAGGGCAGCTAACAGAGAGCATCTGTTACAGGTCTGGCGGCTGCCCTAACCCCAAATGGCAACAATGACCTTTCAGAAATGATGGACACTGGCTTAGCAATAACATCAGTGCTTGTGGGTAAATCCCACGAGGGCCCATGGATTTGTGGTTGTCCAGTTTGCCCAAATGATCTCTAACCCTATTCTCACTGGCCAATGGAGAGTCTTCCTTCTGACTTTCTCTCTTACCTCCAGGGACTGGGATACCTGAGGGCTGGTCTTAGCAGTAAAGGCTGAAGCAAAGAAGACGTTCAGTAACTCTGCCTTCTCTGTATTCTCTTTTACCAAGCACCCACCTCATTCAGCAGTGGGCCCACATTTTCCCTACTCTTCCTTTTCCTTCTGGTGTATTTGAAAGAAGCCCTTCTTGTTGCCTTTTACATTGTTTGCCAAATCTAATTCCAAGTGGGCCTTAGCCTTTCTCCTACATCCCCACATACTGTGGCAACATTCCTATATTCCTCCCAAGTGGCCAGTCCCTTTTTCCACATACTGCAAACTTCCTTCTTCCATTTGAGTTTTTGCAGAAACCCTTGCTCATGCACGCAGGTCTCCTGCCTCCTCTACTTGACTTTTTACTGATGGGAATGCTCTGCTTGATCTTGAGCTTGGAGGAAGTGGTGATTGAATACTAACCAGCTCTCTTGGTCTCCCCTACCTTCTAGAGCCCTAGCCCATGGGATTCCTCCAAGTAGGTCTTTGAAGAGGTCAAAGTTAGTTCTCTTGAAGTCCAGGGTTGCTATCCTAATCAGTGCCCTGCTTCTTCCTCACACCATCCTGAACCGCACCGGCTCTGCAGCCAAACCTGCCCCCAGCCTTCATGTCCCAAACCAGAGCTTCTTTGTTCATTAGCCTAAAGTCCACCACCTATGTCAGAAAGTTTTCATCCATGCACTGCAGGAACCTCCTGGACTGTGCGTGCCTAGCTGTGTTGCCTTTCCAGCAAACAGCAGGGACTGAAGTCCTCCAGAAATAACAGAGCATGTGATTGTGAGGCTACTTTCAGCTGTCTGCAGAAGGCCTTATCGACTTCCTCTTCCTGATCAGGTGGTGTCACAATCTGGTACCAGAGGGGCA